>NC_143535.1:23606240-23613740 GCF_031878675.1 Megascapheus bottae
ACCTCTAACCCTAACCGTAACCCGAACCCTACCCCTAACCCTAACCCTACCCCTAATCCTACCCCTAACCCTATCACAAACGCTAACCCTACCCCTACCCCTACCCCTAACCCTATCCCTAGCCCTAACCCTAACCCTACCCTAACCCTACCCATACCCCTATGCCTAACTCTAACCCTCACCCTACCCCTAACAATAACCCTACCCCTAAGCCTAACCCTAAACCTAACCCTAACCCGAACGCCTAAACCTAACCCTAACCTAAACTCTACCCCTACCCCTCACTCTAACCCTAACCCTAACTTTAACCCATCAGCTAACCCTACCCTAACACTACCCCTAACCCTACCCCTAACCCTAACCCTAAGCCTACTCCTAACCCTAACCCTAACTTTAACCCTATTCCTAACCCCTACCTTAACCCTAACCCTAACACTACCCCTAACCCTAACCCTAACCGAAACCTGAACCATAACCCTAACCCTAACCCTAACCCTACCGTAACGCTAACTCTAACCCTAACCCTAACCCTAATCCTACTTCTATCCATACCCCTACCCATACCCCTAACTCTAAACCTAACCCTAACCCTACCCCTAAACCTAACCCTACAACTAACCCTACCCCTACCACTAACCGTAACCCTAACCCTACCCCTAAACCGACCCCTACCCCTAACCCTAACCCCCAACCCTAACTCTAACCCTATTCCTAACCCCTACCTTAACCCTAACCCTAACACTACCCTTAACACTAACCCTAACCCTAACCTGAACCCGACCCGTAATCTTAACCATAACCCTAACCCTACCCCTACCCCTAACCCTACCACAACCCTAACCCTAACCCTACCCCTAACCCTAACACTAATCCTAACCCTAACCCTAACCCTAACCCTACCCATAACCCTAAACGTAACCCTAACCCTAACCCTACCCCTAACTGTAACCCTAACCCTAATCCTAACCCTAAACCTACACTAACCCTAACCCCAACCCTAACCCTAACCGTAACCCTATCCCTAACCCTAATTCTAACACTAACCCTGACCCTACCCCAAATCGTAACCCTAACCATAACCCTAAACTACCCCTAACCCAAACCCTAACCCTACACCTAACCCTACCCCTAACCATGACATAACCCTAACCCTAACCCTGACCATAACCCTAACCATAACCCTAACCCAACCCCTAACCGGAACCCTAACCCTAACCCTAACCTTAACCCTACCCCTTATGCTAACCCTAACCCTAACACAAATCCTAACCCTAACCCTAACCCTACCCCTACCCCTACCCCTACCCCTAACCCAACCACTAACCCTAACCCTATCCCTAACCCTACCCCTAACACTAACACTAACGCTAACCCTACCTCTACCCCTAACCCTAAAGCTAACCCTAGCAATAGCCCTAACCTATCCCTAAACCTAACCCTAATCCTAACCCTAACCCTAACCCTACCCCTACCCCTACCCCTACCCCTACGCCCAACCCTAACCCTAACACTAAACCTATTACTACCCCTACCCATACCCCTACCCCTACCGCTAACCCTAACCCTATCCCTTACCTTAACCCTAACCCTAACCCTACCCCTAACCCTAACCGTAACCCTAACCCTAACCTTAACCCTATTTCTAAACGTAACCCTAACCCTAACCCTAACCCTAACCCTAACTCTAACCCTAACCCTACCAATAACACTAGCCCTAACCCTACCCCTACCCCTAACCCTAACCCTAACCGTAATCCTAACCTTACACCTAACCCTAACCCTAACCCTAAGCCTAACCCTACCCCTAACTCTAACCCTACCCCTACCCCTAACAATAACCCTACCCCTAAGCCTAACCCTAAACCTAACCCTAACCCTAACCCCTAAACCTAAACCTAACCCTAACCCTAACCCTAACCCGAACCCTAAACCTAACTCTAACCCTACCCCTAACGCTAACCCTAACCCTAACCCTATCCCTACCCCTAAGCTTATCCCTACCCCTACTTCTATCCATACCCCTACACCTACCCCTACCCCTACCCCTAACCCTAACCCTACCCCTAAACCTAAACCTACACCTAACCCTACCCCTAACCCTAACCCTAACCTTACCCTAACGCTAAATCTAACCCTAACACTAACCATAACCCTAACCCTACCCCTAACCCTACCCCTAACCCTAACCCTATCCCTAACCCTACTCCTACCCCTACCCCTATCCCTACCCCTATCCCTATCCCTAACCCTAACCCTAACCCTAAACCTAAGCCTAACCCTACCCCTAACCCTAACCATACCCCTAACCCTACCCCTAACCCTAACACTAACCCTAACCCTAACCCTACCCCTAACCCTAACCCTAACCCTAACCCCTAACACTGACCCTACCCCAACCACTAACTCTAACCATAACCCTAAACCTAAATTTACCCCTAACGCTAACCCTAACCCGAAGCCTAACCCTATTCCTAACCGTAACCCTAAACCTAAACTTAACCCTACCCCTAACCATACCCCTAACCCTACACCTAACCCTAACCCTAACCCTATTCCTAACCCTAACTATAACCGTAACCCTAACACAACCCCTAACCCTAACCCTAACCCTACCACTACCCCTACCCCTAACCCTAAACCTAACCCTGAAACCCTACCCCTAACCTACCCCTATCCCTAACCCTAACCCTAAACCTAACCCTAACCCAAACCCTGCACCTACCTCTAACCCTAACCCTAACCCTAACCCTAACCCTACCCCTAACCCAAACCCTAACACTAACCCTAGCCGTAACCCTAACCCAAACCCTACCCCTACCCCTAACACTAACCCTAACACTAACACTAATCCTAAACCTAACCCTAACCCTAAACCTACCCCTAAACCTTACCTTAACCCTAACCCTACCCCTAACTGTAACCCTAACCCTAACCGTAACCCTAACCCTAAACTTAACCCTACTCCTAACCCGAACACTAACCCTAACCCTAACCCTACCCCTTACCCTAACCCTAACCCTACCCCTCCCCTAACCCTAAACCTAACCCTAGCCCTAGCCCTAGCCCTAACCCTAACCGTAAAACTAACCCTAACCCTAACTATAACCCTAGCCCTAGCCCTAGCCCTAACCCTAATCCAAACCCTAGCCTTAGCCCTAACCCTAACCCTAACAATAACCATAACCCTACCCTAGCCCTAAACCTAACCCTACCCCTAAACCTACACCTACACCTACCTCTAACCCTAACCCTAACCCGAACCCTACCCCTAACCCTAACCCTACCCCTAATCCTACCCCTAACCCTATCACAAACGCTAACCCTATCCCTACCCCTACCCCTACCCCTAGCCCTAGCCCTAACCCTAACCCTAACCCTAACCCTAACCCTAACCCTACTCCTTACCCTAACCCAACCCTACCCTAAAACTACCACTACCCCTATGGCTAAACCTAACCCTAACCCTAACCTTAACCCTATCCCTACTCCTAACCCTAACCCTAACCCTACCCCTAACCCTAACCCTAATCCTAAATCAAACGCTACCCCTACCACTACCCCTACCCCTAACCCTAAACCTAACCCTAAGCCTACCCCTACACCTGCCCCTACCCCTACCCCTACTCCGCACCCTAACCCTACCATTACCCCTAACCCTAACCCGAAACCTAACCCTAACCCTAAAACCCTAACCCTAACCCGAACCCTAAACCTACCCCTACCCCTACCCATAACCCTAACCCTAAACCTAAACCTAACCCTAAACCTAACCCTAACCCACACCCTACCCCTACCGCTAACCCTAACACTAACTCTACCCCTAAACCTACCCATAACCCTACCCATAACCCTAAACGTAACCCTAACCCTAACCCTACCCCTAACTATAACCCTAACCTAACCCTAACCCTACCCTGAACCTACACTAACCCTAACCCTAACCCTAACATTAACCGTAATCCTATCCCTAACCCTAATCCTAACACTAACCGTAACCCTACCCCAAATCGTAACCCTAACCATAACCCTAAACCTATCCCTAACCCTAAACCTAACCCTACCCCTAATCCTACCCGTAACCCTAAACTTAACCCTAACCCTAACCCTAACCGTAACCCTAACCCTAACCCTAAGCCAACCCCTAACTGGAACCCTAACCCTAACCCTAACATTTACCCTACCTCTAATGCTAACCCTAACCCTAACACTAATCTTAACCCTACCCCTACCCCTACCCCTACCCCTACCCCTAAACTTAACCCTACCCCTAAACCTAACCCTACCCCTACCCCTAACCCTAAACCTAACCCTAGCAATAGCCCTAACCCTAACCCTAACCCTAACCCTAACCCTAACCCTAACCCTAAACTAACCCTAACCCTAACCCTAATCCTATCCCTAACCCTAACCCTACCCCTAACCTTACCACTATCCCTACGCCTAACCTTAACCCTAACCCTAAACCTACCCCTGCCCCTACCCCTACCACTACCCCTAACCATAACCCTAACCCTAACCTTAACGCTACCCCTACCCCTACCGCTAACCCTAACCCTATCCCTAACCCTACTCCTACCCCTACCCTACCCCTATCCCTACCCCTATCCGTATCCCTAATCCTAACCCTAACCCTAAACCTAAGCCTAACCCTACCCCTAACCCTAACCATACTCCTAACACTACCCCTAACCCTAACACTAACCCTAACCCTAACCCTAACCGTAACCCTAACCCTAACCCTAATCCTATTTCTAACCGTAACCCTAACCCTAACCCTAAACCTACCCTTAACGCTAACCCTAACCCTAACACTAATCCTAACGCTAACCCTAACCCTAACCTTACCCATAACCCTAAACCTAACCCTAACACTAACCCTAACATTAACCCTATCCCTACCCCTAACCCTAAGCCTAACCCTAACGCTAAACCTAACCCTAACCCTAACCCTAACCGTAACCCTAACCCTAACCCTAACCCTAACCCTACCCCTACCCCTAACCCTAACCGTACCCCTAACCGTAACCCGAACCCTAACCCTAACCCTAACCCTACCACTACCTTACCCCTACCCCTAACCCTACGCCTACGCCTACCCCTAATCCTAACCCTACCCCTAAAACTAACACTAACCCTAACCCTGCGCCTACCCCTACCCCTAACGCTAATCCTAATCCTAACCCTAAACCTAACCCTACCCCAAAACCTACCCTTACCGCTAAACCTAACCCTAACCCTAACCCTACGCCTACCCCTACCCCTACCCCTATCCCAACCCTAACAATAACCCTACCCCTACCCCTACCCCTACCCCTACACCTACCCCTATCCCTAACCCTAACCCTAATTCTAACCCTAAAACACTAACCATACCCCTACCCCTAACCCTAACCCTATCCTTAAACCTAACCCTAACCCAAACCCTACCCCTACGGCTAACCCTAACCCTAACACTAACCCTAACCATAACCCTAACCCTAAACCTACCCCAACCCTAAACCTAATCCTAACCCAAACCCTACCCCTAACGCTAACCCTACCCCTACCCCTAACCCTAACCATCACCCTAAGCCTAAACCTAATCCTAACCCAAACCCTACCCCTACCACTAACCCTAAGCCTAACCCTAACCCTACTACTAACCATAACCATTACCCTAACCCTACCCCTAATCGTAACCCTAACCCTAACCTTATCCCTAACCGTAACCCTAAACCTAACACTCCCCTAACCGTAACCATAACCCTAACCCTAACCCTACCCCTACCCCTAACGCTAACCCTAACGCTAACACTAATACTAACCCTAACACTAACCCTAACCCTAACCCTAAACCTAACCCTAACCGTAACCGTAACCCTAAACCTAACCCTATCCCTAACGCTAACCCTAAGCCTAACACTAACCCTAACCCTAACCCTAACCCTAACTCAAACCCTAACCCTAAGCCTAACCCTAGCTCTAGCCCTAGCCCTAACCCTAACCATAACCCTAAACCTAACCCTACCCCTATTGTTAAACCTAACTCTAAACCTAACCCTACCCCTAACCCTAACGCTAACCCTAACCCTACCAATAACACTAACCCTAACCCTACCCCTACCCCTAACCCTAACCCTAACCCTAATCCTAACCTTACCCCTAACCCTAACCCTAACCCAAAGCCTAACCCTACACCTAACTCTAACCCTAACCCTACAACAACATTATCCCTACCCCTAAGCCCAACCCTAAACCTAACCCTAACCTGAACCCATAAACCTAACCCTAACCCTAACCCTAACCTAAACTCTACCCCTACCCCTCACTCTATCCCTAACCCTAACCTTAACCCATCCGCTAACCCTACCCCTAACCATACCCCTAACCCTAGCCCTAACCCTAACCCGAAGCCTACCCCTAACCCTAACCCTAACTCTAACCCTATTCCTAACCCCTACCCCAACCCTAACCCTAACACTACCCCTAACCCTAACCCTAACCCAAACCCGAACCGTAACCCTAACCCTAACCCTAACCCTAACCCTAAACCTAACCCTACCCCTAACCCTAACCCTAACCCTAACCCTACCCCTACCCCTAACCCTAACCGTACCCCTAACCGTAACCTGAACCCTAACCCTAACCCTAACCCTACCACTACCTTACCCCTACCCCTAACCCTACGCCTACGCGTACCCCTAATCCTAACCCTAACCCTAACGCTAACACTAACCCTAACCCTGCGCCTACCCCTACCCCCAACGCTAATCCTAATCCTAACCCTAAACCTAACCTTACCCCAAAACCTACCCTTACCGCTAAAACTAACCCTAACCCTAACCCTAACCCTATGCCTACCCCTACCCCTATACCAACCCTAACAACAACCCTACCCCTACCCCTGCCCCTACCCCTACCCCTACCCCTACCCCTATCCCTAACCCTAACCCTAATTCTAACCCTAAAACCTTAACCATACCCCTACCCCTACCCCTAACCCTATCCCTAAACCTAGCCCTAGCCCTAACCCAAACCCTACCCCTACGGCTAACCCTAACCCTAACCCTAACCCTAACCATAACCCTAACCCTAAACCTACCCCAACCCTAAACCTAATCCTAACCCAAACCCTACCCCTAACGCTAACCCTACCCCTAACCCTAACCCTAACCATCACCCTAAGCCTAAACCTAATCCTAACCCAAACCCTACCCCTACCGCTAACCCTAAGCCTAACCCTAACCCTACTACTAACCATAACCGTTACCCTAACCCTACCCCTAATCGTAACCCTAACCCTAACCTTATCCCTAACCGTAACCCTAAACCTAACCCTCCCCTAACCGTAACCGTAACCGTAACCCTAACCCTAACCCTACCCCTACCCCTAACGCTAACCCTAACGCTAACACTAATACTAACCCTAACACTAACCCTAACCCTAACCCTAAACCTAACCCTAACCGTAACCGTAACTCTAACCCTAACCCTATCCCTAACGCTAACCCTAAGCCTAAC
>NC_143535.1:23621240-23623740 GCF_031878675.1 Megascapheus bottae
ACCGTAACCCTAACCCTAACCCTAACCCTACCCGTAACCCTAACCATAACCCTACCCCTAACCGTAACCCTAACCCTAACCGTAACCCTAACCCTAACCCCTAAACCTACACCTAAAGCTAAACCTAACCCTAACACTAACCCTAACCCTAACCCTAACCCTAACCCTACCCCTAACCTTACCACTACCCCTACTCCAACTCCTACCCCTAACCCTAGCCCTAACCCTACCCCTACGCCTACCCCTAACCCTAACACTAACCCTAAACCTAACACTACCTCTAACCCTAACCCTACCCCTAACCCTACCCCTACCCCTACCAACCTAACGCTACCCCTAAACCCCAGCCCTAGCCGTAGCCATAAAACTAACCCTAGCCCTAAACCTAACGATACCTCTAACCCTAACCCTAACCCTAACCCTAACCCTATCCCTAAGCCTACCCCTGCCACTAACCCTAAACCTAAACCTAACCCTATCCCTACCCCTGCCCTACCCCTACCCCTACCCCTACCCTAACCCTACACCTACCCCCTAACCGTAACCCTAACACTAAAAACCCTAACCCTAACCCTAACCCTAAACCTAACCCAACCCCAAAACCTAGCCTTACCGCTAAAAATAACCCTAACCCTAACACTAACCCTAACCCTAACCCTACCCCTACCCCTACCCCTAACACTAACAATAACCCTACCCCTACCCCTACCGCTAACCATTACCCTAACCCTAACCCTACCCCGACCCTAATCCTAACCCAAACCCTACCCCTAACGCTAACCCTAACCCTAACCGTAACGCTAAACCTACCCCTACACCTACCCCTAACCCTAACCCTACCCAAACCCTAACCCTAACCCAAACTCTACCCTCACCCCTAACCCTAACCCTAACCCTAACCCTAACCCTACACCTACACCTACGCCTACCCCTACCCCTAACCCTACACCTATGCCTACCCCTAATGCTAACACTAACCTTAACCCTAACCCTACCCCTAACCCTAAACAAAAACCTACCCCTAACCCTAACCCTACCCCTAAATCTAACGCTACCCCTAACCCTAGCCCTAGCCGTAGCCCTAACCATTACCCTAAACCTAACTCTAACCCTAACCCTAATTATACCCCTAACCGTAACCCTAACCCTAACCCTAAGCCTACCCCTACCCCTACCCCTACCACTAACCCTAACCCTACCCCTAAACCCACCCCTACCCCTGCCCCTACACCTACCCCGAACCCTAACATTACCCCTACCCCTAACCCTAACCGTAACTCTAAAACCCTAACCCTAACCCTAACCCTAAACCTAACCCTAACCCAAAACCTACCCTTACCGCTAACCCTAACCCTAACCCTACTCCTAATCCAACCCCTAAACCTACCCCTAACCCTACTCTAACCATAAACCTAACACTACCCCTAACTGTAACCGTAACCCTAACCCTAAGCCGAACCGCAACTCTAACCCTAATTCTAACCCTACCCCTAACGCTATCCCTAACCCTAACCCTACCCCTAACCTTACCACTACCCCTACCCCTACCCCTACCCCTAGCCCTAACCCTACCCCTACGCCTACCCCTAACCCTAACACTAACCCTAAACCTAACACTAACCCTAACCCTAACCCTACCCCTAACCCAACCCCTACCCCTAAACCTAACACTACCCCTAAAACTAGCCCTAGCCGTAGCCCTAAAACTAACCCTAGCCCTAAACCTAACGATACCTCTAACCTTAACCCTAACCCTAACCCTAAGCCTACCCCTTCCCCTACCCCTGCCACTAACCCTAAACCTAAAACTAACCCTACCCCTACCCCTGCCCCTACCCCTACCCCTACCCCTAACCCTACCCCTACCCCTACCCCTATCCCTACCCCTAACCCTAAAACCCTAACCCTAACCTTAACCCTAACCCTAACCCTAAACCTAACCATACCCCAAAACCAAGCCTTACCGCTAAACCTAACCCTAACCCTAACCCTAACCCTACCCCTAACCCTAACCCTAACCCTAACAATAACACTACCCCTACCCCTGCCCCTACCCCTACCCCTAACCCTAACCCTAATTCTAACCCTAAAACCCTAACCCTAACCCTAACCCTAAACCTACCCCTACTCCTACCCCTACCCCTAATCCTACCCCTAAACCTAACCCTAACCCAAACCCTACCCCTACCGCTAACCCTAACCCTAACCCTACCCTACCCCAACCCTAAACCTAATCATAACCCAAACCCTACCCCTAACGCTAACCCTAACCCTAACCGTAACGCTAAACCTACCCCTACGCCTACCCCTAACCCTAACCCTAAGCCTAAACCTAACCCTAACCCAAACCCTACCCCTACCGCTAACCCTAAACCTAACCATAACCCTAACCCTACCCCTAACCCTAACCCTAACACAAACCCTACCCGCACCCCTAACCCTTACCCTAACCCTAACCTTAACTCTACCCCTAACCCTACCCTTATCCCTAACCCTAACC
>NC_143535.1:23628740-23631240 GCF_031878675.1 Megascapheus bottae
ACCATAACACTAGAGCTAACCCTAACCTTAACTATAACCCTACCCCTACCCCTAACCTAGGCCTAGCATAACTCTAACAATAACCCTAACCCTAACTCTAACCCTAAACCTTACCCTACCACTACCCCTAACCCTACCCCTAATCCTACCCCTAACCCTACCCCTAACCCTACCCCTACCCCCAACCCTAACCCTAACCCTAGCCCTAACCGTAACCCTAACCCTAACCCTAACCCTACCCGTAACCGTAACCGTAACCGTAACCCTAACTCTAACCCTACCCCTAACGCTAACCCTAGCCCTAAACTTAACCCTACCCCTAACCCTACCCCTAACCCTACCCCTAACCCTAACCCTAACCCTATTCCTAACCCTAACTCTAATCTTAACCCTAACACGACCCCTAACCCTAACCCTAACCCAAAACCTACCCCTAACCCTAATCCTAACCCTACCCCTAACCCTAACCCTAACCCTAACCCTACCCCTAACGCAACCCATTACCCTAACCCTACCCTGAACCGTAACCCTAACCCTAAACCTAACCCTACACCTAACGCTAACTATAACCCTAACCCTAGTCCGAACTGTAACCCAACCCTAACCCTAACCCTACCCCTATCCATACTTCCACCCCTACCACTACCCTAACCCTAACCCTAACCCTAACCCTACCCTAACCCTACCCCTAACCCCAACCCTAACCCTAACCCTAACCCTATCCCTAATATTAACCCTAACCATAACCCTAACCCTACCCCTGACCCTAACCCTAACCCTAGCCCTACCCCTAGCCATAACCCTACCCATAACCCTAACCATACCCCTAACCCTACCACTAACCGTAACCCTAATCCTAACCCAAACACTAACCCTACCCCTACTCCTAAACCTAACCCTAACCCTACCCCTAACCGTATCCCTAACCATAACCTAACCCTTACCCAAACCCTACCCCTAACCGTAACCTAACCCTAACCCTAACCCTAACTCTACCCCTACCCCTAAACCTACCCCTACCCCTAGCCCAACTCCTAAATGTAACCCTAACCCTAACCCTAACCCTAACCCTACCTCTAGCCGTAACACTAACCCTAACCCTAACCCTACCCTTAACGCTAATCCTAACCTTAACCCTACCCCGAACCGTAACCCTAACAATAACCCTAACCCTACACCTAACGCTAACCCTAACCCTAACCCTACCCCGAACCGTAAACGTAACTCTAACCCTAACCCTACTCCTAACGCTAACCCTACCCCTAACCCTACCCCTACCCCTAACCCTACCCCTACCCTACACCTATCCCTAAACCTAACCCTAACCCTAACACTAACCCTACACCTAACCCTAACCCTACCCCTAACCCTACCCATAACCCTACCCCTAACCCTAACCCAAACCCTAACCCTACACCTAACCCTAACCCTAACCCTAAACCTAACCCTAACCCTACCGCTACCCCTACCCCTAACCCTAACCCGAACTCTAACCCTACCCTAACCCTAACCCAAACCCTAACCCTACACCTAAACCTAACCCTAACCCTAACCCTACCCCTGCCCCTACCCCTAACCCTAACCCAAACTGTAATCCTACCCCTAACCCTAAACCTAACCCTACCCATAAATCTAACCCTACCCCTAACCCTAACCCTAACCCTACCCCTACCATTACACCTAACCCTAACCCTAACCCTAACGCTAACCCTAACCCTAAGCCTACCTTAAACCGTAACCCTAACCCTAACCCTAACCCTAATCCGAACCGTAACCCTAACCCTAACCCTAACCCTCCCCCTCCCCATACTTCTACCCCTACCACTACCCTAACCCTAACCGTACCCCTAACCCTACCCCTAACCCCAACCCTAACGCTAACCCTAACCCTAACACTAACCATACCCCTAAAACTAACCCTAACCCTAAACCTAACCCTAAAACTACCCCTAACCCTACCCCTAAGCCTAACCTAACCCTAACCCTAACACTACCAGTAACGCTAATCCTAAACCTAAGCCTAACCCTACCCCTAAACCTAACCCTAACCCTATCCCTAACCGTACCCCTAACAGTAACCCTAACCCTAACCGTAACCCTAACCCTAACCCTAACCCTATCTCTAACGCTAACCCTAACCCTAACCCTAACCCTAACCCTAACCCTAACACTAATTCTAACTCCAACCGTAACCCTAAGCCTATCCCTAGCCATAGACCTAGCCGTAGCACTAACCCTACCCATAATCCTAACCCTAACACTACCCCTATCGCTAACCCTAACCCTAACCCTAACCCTACCCCTAACCCTAACCCTAACCATAACCCCAACCCGTAACACTGACCCTACCCCTACCCCTAACTCTAACCATAACCCTAAACCTAACCTTACCCAAAACCCTAACCCTAACCCTAAGCCTAACCGTATCACTAACCCTAACCCTAACCCTACCCCTAACCCTAACCCTAACCCTTAACCCTAACCCTAACCCTAACCCTAG
>NC_143535.1:23641240-23643740 GCF_031878675.1 Megascapheus bottae
ACTCTAAAACCCTAACCCTAACCCTTCCCCTAACGCTAACCCTAACCCTAACCCTAACCCTAACCCTAACCATATCCCTAAACTTAACCCTACCCTAACCCTAACTCTAACCCTAATCCTAACCCTAACCCTACCCCTACCCCTAACCCTACCCCTAACGCTAACCATAACCCTAACCCTAACCTACCCCTAACGCTAAACCTAAACCTGAACCTAACCCTAACCCTACCCCTAAATCTAACCCTAACCCTAACCCTAACCCTTCTAACCCTAACCCTAACCCTAACCCTAACCCAACACCTAACCCTAACCCTAACCCTACCCCTAAAACTAACTCTAAACCTTACCCTAATCCTACCGCTAACCCTAACCCAAACCTTACCCCTAACATTACCCCTAACCCTAACCCTAACTCTACACCTAATTCTAACCCTAACCCTAACGCTAACCCTACCCCTAACCATAACCATAATCTTAACCCTAACCTTAAAACCCAAACCGTAACCCTACCCCTACACCTACAGCTAACCCTAATTCTAACCCTAACTCTACCCCTAACCCTACCCTACCAGTAACCCTAACCCTAACCCTAACATTAACCCTACCCCTAACCCTAACCCTAACCCTAACCCTAATCCTAAACCTAATCTTAACTATACCCCTACCCCTACACCTAACCTGAACCCTAACCCTAACCCTAAACCTACCCCTAATCCTAAACCTAACCCTAACCCTAATCCTAAACCTAACCCTAACTGTACCCCTACCCCTTCCCCCTAAGCTGAACCCTAACCCTAACCCTAACCCTACCGGTAAACCTACCCCTACCACTAAACCTAACCCTAACCCTACCCTACACCTAGCCCTAAAACCCTAACCCTAACCATACCCCTACCCTAACCCTAACCCTAACCCTAACCCTACGCCTACCCTAACCCTAACTCTAACCCTAACGTATCCCTACCCCTACCCCTACACCTACCACTACCCCTACCCCTACCCCTAACCCTAACCCTAACCCTACCCCTAACCCTAACCAGAACCCTAACCCTAATCCTAAACCTAACCCTAACTGTACCCCTCCCCATACCCCTAACCCGAACCCTAACCATAACACTAACCCTACCCCTAACCCTACCCCTACAACTAACCCTAACCATAACCCTAAACCTAACCCTAACCCTACCCCTAATTCTAATCCTAAAACCCTAACCCTAACCCTACCCGTACCCCTAACCCAACAGTAACCCTAACCCTAACCCTAATCCTACCCCTAACCCGAACCATAACCAGAACCCTAACCCTAACACTAACCCTAACGTATCCCTACCCCTAACCCTACCCCTACCACTACCCCTATCCCTAACCCTAACCCTAACCCTACCCCTAACCCTAACCAGAACCCTAACCCTAACCCTAAACCTAACCCTAACTGTACCCCTACCCATACCACTAACCCGAACCCTAACCATAACACTAACCCTACCCCTAACCCTACCCCTACAACTAAACCTAACCCTAACCCTAAACCTAACCCTAACCCTACCCCTAATTCTAATCCTAAAACCCTAACCCTAACCCTACCCCTACCCCTAACCCAACACTAACCCTAACCCTAACCCTAATTCTACCCCTAACCCAAACCATAACCAGAACCCTAACCCTAACCCTAAAACCCTAACCCTAACCCTACCCCCACCCCTACATCTAACCCTACCCCTAACCCCACGGCTAACCCTAACCCTAACCCTAATCCTAAACCTAACCCTAACTGTACCACTACCCATACCCCTAACACTAACCCTACCCCTACCCCTAACCTAACCCTAACCCTAACCCTAACGCTACCCCTAACCCGAACCCTAACCATAACCCTAACCCTAACCCTAACCCTAACCCTAAAACCCTAACCCTAACCCTAACCCTACCCCTAACCCTAACCCTAACCCTACCCCTAACCCTACCCTTACCACTAACCCTAACCCTAACCCTAACTCTACCCCTAACCCTAAACCGAACTCTAACCCTACACCTAACCCTAACCCTAAAACCCTAGCCCTAACCCTACCCCAACCATAACCTAACCCTAACCTAACCTATCCCTACGCCTAACCCTACCCCTACCACTACCCCTACCATTAACCCTAACCCTAACTCTAACCCTAAACCCTCACCCTAAACCTAACCCCAACCCGAACGCTAACCATAACCCTAAACCTACCCCTACCCTACTCATACCACTAACCCTAACCCTAAACCTACCCCTAACCCTAACCCTAAAACCCTAACCCTAACCCTACCCCTACCCTAACCCTAAACCTAACCCTAACACTACAACTAACCCTAACCCTAACCCTAACCCTAACCCTAAACTTACCCTTAACCATAACCCTAACCCTAACCCTAATCCTAACCCTAACCCTAACTGTACACCTACCCCTACCCCTAACCCTAAATCTAACCCTACCCAACCACTAACCGTAACCCTAACCCTACCCGT
>NC_143535.1:23648740-23663740 GCF_031878675.1 Megascapheus bottae
CTAAACCTAACTCTAACCCTAACCCTACGCCTAACCCTACCCTACCACTAACCCTAACCCTAACCCTAACCCTACACCTACCCCTAACCCTAACTCTAACCCCAATCCTAACCCTAAACCTAACAGTAACCCTACCCCCACTCCTAACCTGAACCCTAACCCTAACCCTAACCCTACACCAAACCCTACCCCTACCTCTAAACCTAACCCTAACCCTAACCCTAACCCTACCGCTAACCCTAACCCTAAAACCCTAACCCTAACCCTACCCCTAACGCTAACTCTAACCCTACCCTAACCCTAACCATACCCCCAACCCTAACCCTAACCCTAACCCTAACCCTACCCCTAACCCTACCCCTACCTCTAAACCTAACCCTACCCCTAAACCTAACCCTAACCCTACCCCTAACCCTAACTCTAAAACCCTAACCCTAACCCTACCCCTAACGCTAACTCTAACCCTAACCCTAACCCTAACCCTACCCCTAACCCTAACCCTAACCCTAACCCTAATCCTATCCCTAACCCTAACCCTATCCCTACCCCTAACCGCAAACCTAACCCTACCCCTAACCCTACCCCTACCTCTAAACCTAACCCTAACCCTAACCCGACCCCTAACCCTAACCCTAAAACCCTAACCCTAACCCTCCCTCTACCCTAACCCTACACCTAACCCTAACCTTAACCTATCCCTACCCCTAACCCTACGCCTACGACTACCCCTACCCATAACCCTAACCCTTACCCTACCCCTACCCATAACCCTAACCCTAACCCTAACCCTAATCCTAAACCTAACCCTAACTGTACCCCTAACCATACCCCTAAAATGAACCCTAACCATAACCCTAACCGTACCCCTAACCCTACCCCTACAACTAACCCCAAACCTAACCCTAACCCTAATCGTAATTTTAACCCTAAAACCCTAAACCTAACCCTACCCCTACCCCTAACCAAACCCAACCCTAACCCTAACCATAACGCTACCCCTAACCCGAACCCTAACCCTAACCCTAACCCTAAAACCCAAACCCTAACCCTACCCCTACCCCTAACCCTAAGCCTAACCCTAACCCTAAGTCTAACCCTAACCCTAACCCTACCCCGAAACCTACCCCTACCACTAACCCTAACCCTAACCCTAACCATACCCCTAACCCTAACCCAAAACCTAACCCTAACCCTAAGCCTAACCCTACCACTAATCCTAACCCTAACCCTAACCATAAAACCCTAGCCATAACCCTACCCCAACCGTATCCCTAACCCTAACCCTAACCCTAACCTATACCTACGCCTAACCCTACCCCTACCACTACCCCTACCCCTAACCCTAACCCTAACTCTAACCCTAACCCCTAAACCTAACCCTAACCCGAACGCTAACCATAACCCTAACCCTAAACCTAACCCTACCCCTACCACTAACCCTAACCCTAACCCTACCCCTAACCCTAACCCTAAAACCCTAACCCTAACCCTAAGCCTACCCTAACCCTAACCCTAACCCTAACCTTAACCTATCCCTACCCCTAACCCTACGCCTACGACTACCCCTACCCATAACCCTAACCCTTACCCTACCCCTACCCATAACCCTAACCCTAACCCTAACCCTAATCCTGAACCTAACCCTAACTGTACTCCTACCCATACCCCTAACACGAACCCTAACCATAACCCTAACCGTGCCCCTAACCCTACTCCTACAACTAACCCTAAACCTAACTCTAACCCTAATCGTAATTTTAACCCTAAAACCCTAAACCTACCCCTACCCCTACCCCTAACCAAACCCAACCCTAACCCTAACCATAACACTACCCCTATCCCGAACCCTAACCCTAACCCTAACCCTAAAACCCTAACCCTAACCCTACCACTAACCCTAACCCTAAGCCTAACCCTAACCCTAAGCCTAACCCTAACCCTAACCCTACCCCGAAACCTACCCCTACCACTAACCCTAACCCTAACCCTAACCATACCCCTAACCCTTACCCAAAACCTAACCCTAACCCTAACCCTAAGCCTAACCCTACCACTAATCCTAACCCTAACCCTAACCATAAAACCCTAGCCATAACCGTACCCCAACCGTATCCCTAACCCTAACCCTAACCATAACCTATACCTACGCCTACCCCTACCCCTACCACTACCCCTAAACCTAACCCTAACTCTAACCCTAACCCCTAAGCCTAACCCTAACCCAAACGCTAACCATAAACCTAACCCTAAACCTAACCCTACCCCTACCACTAACCCTAACCCTAACCCTACCCCTAACCCTAACCCTAAAACCCTAACCCTAACCCTAAGCCTACCCTAACCCTAACCCTAACCCTAACCCTACCCTTAACCCTAACCCTAAACCTAACCCTAACCCTAACCCTAACCCTAATCCTAACCCTAACACTAACTGTACCCCTACCCCTACTCGTAACCCCGAACCCTAATCCTAACCCTACCCCTACCCCTACCCCTACCACTAAACCAACCCTAACCCTAACCCTAAAACTTCCCCTAACCGTAACCCAACCCTACCCCAACCCTAACCCTACCCAACCACTAACCCCAACCCTAACCCTACACCTAACATTGACCCTACTTCTAACCCTACCCCTAACATTAACCCTAACCCTAACTCTACCCCTAACCGTAACCCTAACCCTAAACCTAACCCTCCCCCTAACGCTAACCCTAGCCCTAACCCTAACCCTTCCCCTAACCCTAACCATAACCCTAACTCTACCCCTAACCCTAACCCTAATCCTAACCCTACCCTTAACGGAGACCCTAACACTAACCCTAACCCTACCCATAATGCTAACTCTAACTCTACCCCTAACCCTACCCCTAAACCTAACCCAAACCCTAATCCTACCCCTAACCGTAACCCTAACCCTAACCTAACCATTCCCCTAAAGCTAACCCTAAACCTAACCCTATCCCTACCCCTAACCGTAACCCAAATACTAACCCTAACCCTACCCTAACCCTAACTCTTATCCTAATCCTAACCCTAACCCTACCCCTAACCCTAACCCTAACCCTACCCCTAACGCTAACCCTACCCCTAACACTAAACTTACCCCTAACGCTAGACCTAAACCTGAACCTAACCCTAACCCTAACCCTAAACCTAACCGCAACCCTAACCCTAACCCTTCTCCTAACCCTAACCCTAACCATACCCCTAACACTAACACTAACCCTACCCCTAACGCTAACCCTAACCCTAAGCCTAAACCTACACATAACGCTAACCCTAACCCTAACCCTAACCCTGAAACTAACCCTACCCCTACCCCTACCCCTACCCCCACCCCTAACCCTTCCCCTAACCCTAACCCTAACCCTACCCCTAACCCTAATCCTAATCCTAACCCTACCATTAACCGTGACCCTACCCTCACCCTAACCCTAACCCTAACGCTAAAGCTAACCCTAACCCTACCCCTAACCCTAACCCTAAACCTAACCCTACACCTAACCCTACCCCTAACCCAACACCTAACCCTAACCCTAACCCTAACCCTACCCCTAACCCTAACTCTGACCCTAACCCAAACCCTACCCGTAACTCTACCCCTAACCCTAACTCTACCCCTAAACCTAACCCTACCCCTAAACCTTACCCTAACCCTAAAACCAAACCATAACCCTACCCCTACACCTACCCCTAACCCTAACTCTAACCCTACACTTAACCCTACCCTACCACTAAACCTAACTCTAACCCTAACCCTAATCCTAAACCTAAACCTAACTGTACCCCTACTCCTACCCCTAACCTGAACCCTAAGCCTAACCCTAACCCTACCCTTAAACCTACCCCTACCTCTAAACCTAACCCTAACCCTAACCCTAACCCTAACCCTAAAACCCTAACCCTAACACTACCCCTACCGTAACCCTAACCCTAACCCCAAACCTAACCTATCCCTACCCCTAACCCTACACCTACCACTACCCCTACCTCTATCCCTAACCCTAATCCTAACCCTAATCCTAAACCTAACCCTAACTGTACCCCTACCCATACCCCTAACACGAACCCTAACCATAACCCTAACCCTACCCCTAACCCTACCCCTACAACTAACCCTAAACCTAACCCTAACCCTAACCCTACCTGTAATCCTAACCCTAAAACCCTAGCCCTAACCCTACCCCTACCCCTAATATAACCCTAACCCTAACCCTAACCTAACCCTACCCCTAACCCGAACCCTACCCCTAACCCTACCCCTAACCCTATCCCTAAAATCCTAACCCTAACCCTACCCCTTCCCCTACCACTAACCCTAACCCTAACCCTACCCCTACCCCTAACCCTAACCCTAAAACCCTAGCCCTAACCCTACCCCAAACATAACCCTAACCCTAACCCTA
Source organism: Megascapheus bottae (assembly GCF_031878675.1). Taxonomy (NCBI): domain Eukaryota; kingdom Metazoa; phylum Chordata; class Mammalia; order Rodentia; family Geomyidae; genus Megascapheus; species Megascapheus bottae. The sequence goes on from NC_143535.1 coordinate 23,653,148, forward strand.
ACCTATCCCTACGCCTAACCCTACCCCTACCACTACCCCTACCCCTAAACCTAACACTAACTCTAACCCTAACCCCTAACCCTAACCTTAACCCTAACCCGAACACTAACCATAACCCTAACCCTACCCCTAACCCTACCCCTACCACTAACCCTAACCCTACCCCTAACTCTTACCCTAAAACCCTAACCCTAACCCTACCCTTACGCTAACCCTAACCCTAACCCTGAAACTAACCCTACCCCTACCCCTAACCTTAACCCTAACCCTAACCCTAAACCTAACCTTGCCCCTAACTCTAACCCTACCCCTATCCCTAACCCTAACCCTAACCCTAATCGTAATCCTAACCCTAACCCTAACCCTCCCCTAACGCTAACCCTAAAACTAACCCTAACCCTACCACTAACCTAACCCTAACCCTAACCCTACCCTAACTCTCTTATCCTAATCCTAACCCTAACCCTACCCCTAACCGTAACCCTAACCCGACCTCTAACGCTAACCCTAACCCTAACTCTAAACCTACCCCTAACGCTAAACCTAACCCTGAACCTAACCCTACCCCTACCCCTAAACCTAACCTCAACGCTAACCTAACACTTCTCCTAACCCTAACCCTAACCCTACCCCTAACCCTAACCCTACCCCTACCCCTAACGCTAACCCTAACCCTAACCCTAAACCTACACATAACGCTAACCCTAACCCTAAACCTTCCCCTAACCCTAAACCTAACCCTACCCCTAACCCTAACCCTAATCCTAACCCTACCCTTAACCGTGACCCTAACCCTCACCCTAACCCTACCCCTAACGCTAACCCTAACCCTAACCCTAACCCTACCCCTAACCCTACCCTACCACTAACCCTAACCCTAACCCTAACCCTAACCCTAACCTTAACCCTAACCATAATCCTAAACTGTTGGGAGCCAGAGTGGAATCAAACTGTACCTTGACTTGCATCAGACGATGGCTATATTGTCTTATTGCTTTCTGGCCCTATTCTATGGAAATGACCTGAGAATTACCATATGAATGTAACACCTGCAGGTTCCCTGGGAGAGGAGGAGGGAAGAAGGGGGAGTGGAAAATAATCGCGGCAGTCTCGGCAGTCTTTGCCTGGACTGCGGACATCCCGGACCCGGTGTGTCTGTCTCTCTTCTTTTTCTTCCTAGTCCTTGTCCCCTATTTCAGGAACCCCAATCTGCGAACCCTGGTTTGCTGCCGGTTGGCCCCGGCATCTGGCGCCCGAACAGGGACCCTGAAAATCTGGGACGAAGGTGAAGGACCCCTCCCTGTGGAGAAAATGACGCCCGCTGGCTGCCTGAACGCTGCGTTCGGATCGTGGAGAGTGACAGTGGCCATCCAAGCAGCGACTCACTGGGCCTACACCCCCAACCCTCCAGTGGTGCATCCTGCGACGTGGGAAGGACCTGAGTTATTTGTGCATGTCAATCGGGACCGCTACTGATCCACTTGTTCCACACATTCATATGAGCTGTGTTTCTCCTCCTTTTACTATTATGTAGGGACCTTTTAACATATTTATTGACTCTACACAATTTAATATGTGACATTATTTTGTCTTTACCAGCCCTCTTCTTAATAACCTTTTTTGTAAAAGATGCCCAGGTGAAAAGCAAAGGCCTCCAGAGGTAAGTAGAAGTCGGCCGACCCCCTTGTATGTCTGCGTTTTATTTTATTTTATTTTATTTTATTTTTGTTTGTTTGTTTGAAAAGGTGCACTGTGGGCCTAAAACAGAGGCCTGGGTGGTCAAGGGACACCTTGACCCCCCCTCCCCTTCTGAGTTTCTTGTCGATAACAAGGCATACCTGAGAGTCCCACCAGCAAGACATGTCTAAATCTAAAAATAACTGTTTGGTGAAAACATTCATTTGAGCTCATGTTTTTTGTGTTAAGTGTATCTGATTGAGTCCAATTTTCTTGTTATATGTCAATGTCTGATTATTTAAAAGTCTCCGTTTCTCTGTCTTGTTCGTGTTACATATTTTTTCTTGTCCAGTTTTGTCTTTAAAATTGGTACCATTTCTAAGTATGGATCCTTATGGTTTTTCTGTGCGTACTCAAGCACACATCCTTGTTATTTATTTGAACATTTCTGGGCCTAGCATGGCCGCTCCCCCATGTCTGCAGTTGTGACAAGCCCTGGAAAAATAAATTCCAGCTAAGTTGCCTTGCAAAAAGTTTTGTTTTGAACCTGGTTCTCACCTGTAAGAGTAAAATTGGCAAAACTCTCTTGACACAAACTTCCGGAAAACGAACGGCCAATATTAATTTTGCGCACTTTATGATCTTTGAGTATGAATGTGTGTGAATGAGTGAGTGAACATGTTCAAGGTTAAATTGTCAGCATGCTGTATAAAACAATGGTTGAACTCATTTGAAACAAAGGCAATTGGGTAAATCTAAGTCTAAACTTCAAGAAAATTATTATGCTTGAATGTTTCCTATGTCTTAAAAGTATTATTGCATTGTTTTAAAGAAAAACTGGTAAAAAGTATTTTTCTAAAGATCCTGAAATCTGCATTTTAAAAAATCTGGTATTGCAATACATACAGCTGTTTACATTGTAAACATTGTATCCTGTTCAGCACAGAGGTGTTAGGGAATTTGGGATTTATTACTTTAAGTTAAAGTTTGGAAACATGTATTAGAAATTTAAATGTAAAATTGTTCATTAACGTCAGAAATTTTGCCTGTCCTTTCTTGCAAACTGACACTAGAAATCTGATGGTAAAATGTGGATAATGTGATTAGTATTTTAAAGGAATGTTTAAAGGTTTATCTCCATGCTATTGGGTGTATTTTAAAAAAGGAGAGGAAACTAAGTCCAGACTTAGACTTTTGGTGCACTGATGTCTATAGTTCTCGAATTAGGGAAAAACTGTTATTTGAGTTTAAACTGTTGTTGGAGTTCTAGACAGTAATCTAAACTGCAAAAGAGCCCTTTTTTTCTAAAAGGCAAGAGGAGTGCCTTGAGCCTTAGGGGGCTTGAAGGCAGAAGGAGTTCTTTCGTGCCCTTAAAGGTTTTTCAATTGCAAATAAAGGCTAAGGTGTTAATTGTTTAAGCCAGTATCAGTAAAAGTTATTAAGAACATTGGAAATGGGTTTCTAAACAATATTTGAAAGTGAAGTTGTCTTAAATGTTTAAAGAAAGAGAAAAAAGGAAAATTAGGACTACCAAAGTAATTGCTTAATTGCTATTTCAGCTTGCTCTTGTAAGTTACCTTATAGCAACTTCCAGCTAGCCCATGGAGAAGGACAGCAATCCTTATTCAGATGTAACTTTGGCTTTTACCAGGTTCTAGGTAAGCTCATGCTTAGAGACTATTTCTGTGTTGACCACCTTGTTGCTTTAATTGGGAGTAACATGGCCTTTTGTAAGACTCATTGATCTGAAAGCCACAGCTTTGAGCCTGCCCGGGCAAAGCAAAGTCCCTGTGAGACTATGGTGTCTAATCTGCCAGCAGGATGCTAGGACAGAGTTGTTTTGGAGCTTGAAGTGGCAGAGTGCTAGCTCTGAGCTGAAAAGCTGGGGGAAGCACTCAAGCACCAAGCTCGGGACTCATAGTGGTAGGGTGCTAGCCTTGAGCTGGAGAGCTGAGAGACAGTACCCAGGCCCCGAGTTCAAGTACAGCAACCAACAAAGTGAAATGCCAATGGCATGTTTATCCCTGTGTGGAGAGACACTACTGGGACACGAAAGCCTCTGCTTGGATGGCAGAGATGGTGTCAGATCTTAGTCACTTGTGCTTGGCCAATCAAATTAATCAGAGCCGGGAGGTCATAGAATAGTTTGTAAGCATGCCTTACTAATGCCCGTGCCTTTCATAACTGGGCAGGAACTTGTCAATCTTCTGTGATAGCGGGTAGTTTAAAGTCCTAATTGAGTAAAATTTTTATTTTTTATTTTTGACACCAGCCACAAATTCAGGAAAAGTTTGTGGATCTGAGGCTTGTGTCTCTATTAATCTGTTTAGATCTGACAACTGAAGCATTGTTAAGGTTGCAGAAATTTAGTTCCCCAGACAATCAAGAAAAAGCCTTTGCAAATGGGTGCTAGGTAGGCTGTGCTGTTGTGGCCAAGGATGGTTTGTGCAGTTGTTGAATGTCAAGTATGATTTCTAGTTTAGAGTAGATTGTTGTTCCTGGTGTCTAATCCTTGCAACCCCTTGATAAAACAGGCTGGGCTTCTTAAGGTCCCTGGTCAAGCGTGGAGATGGCGCCCCTGAGTCAGCTTGAAGAAGTCACGGAAATTGAATCTCCGCCCATCAAATCCCCGTTGGACCAAGGGACCAAAGTCATTTTTGGAAAATGTGACAGGATAAATTAGGGGTATAGAAAAGAGTAAAATTGCACTTGTGTTTCTTTTAAAATAAAAAACGGGGGACATGTTGGGAGCCAGAGTGGAATCAAACTGTACCTTGACTTGCATCAGACGATGGCTATATTGTCTTATTGCTTTCTGGCCCTATTCTATGGAAATGACCTGAGAATTACCATATGAATGTAACACCTGGAGGTTCCCTGGGAGAGGAGGAGGGAAGAAGGGGGAGTGGAAAATAAACGCTGCAGTCTCGGCAATCTTTGCCTGGACTGCGGACATCCCGGACCCGGTGTGTCTGTCTCTCTTCTTTTTCTTCCTAGTCCTTGTCCCCTATTTCAGGAACCCCAATCTGCGAACCCTGGTTTGCTGCCGGTTGGCGCCGGCACTAAACCTAAACCTACCTGTACCACTACTCCTACCCCTAACCTGAACCCTAAGCCTAACCCTAACCCTAACCCTAACCCTAACCCTAAAACCCTAACCCTAACCCTACCCCTACCCCTTTCCTAACCCTAACCTTAACCCTAACCCTAACCTATCCCTACCCCTAACCCTACCCCTACCACTACCCCTACCCCTACCCCTAACCCTAACCCTAACCCTACCCCTACGCCTACCGCTAACCCTAACCCTAACTCTAACCCTAAACCTAACCCTAACTGTACCCCTACTCATACCCCTAACATGATCCCTAACCATAACCCTAACACTACCCCTAACACTACCCCAACAACTAACCCTAAACATAACCCTAACCCTACCTGTAATCCTAATCCTAAAACCCTAACCCTAACCCTACCCCTACCCCTAACCTAACCCTAACCCTAACACTAACCCTAACCCCACCACTAACCCGAACCATAACCCTAACCCTAACGCTAACCCTAACACTAATCCTAAAACCCTAACCCCTAACCCTACCCATACCACTAACACGAACCCTAACCATAACCCTAACCTGAACTCTAAGCCTAACCCTACCCCTACCCCTAACCCTACCCGTACCTCTAAACCTAAACCTAACCCTAATCCTAACCATAACCCTAAAACCCTAACCCTAACCCTACCCATACCCTAAGCCTAACCCTAACCCTAACCTATCCCTACCCCTGACCCTACCCCTACCACTACCCCTACCCTAACCCTAACCCTACCCCTACCCCTAACCCTAACCCTAACCCTAACCCTAATCCTAAACCTAACCCTAACCATAACCCTAACCCTACCTGTAATCCTAATCCTAAAAACCACTAACACGAACCCTAACCTATCCCTAACCCTGACCCTACCCCTACCACTACCCCTACCCTAACCCTAACCCTACCCCTAAACCTAACCCTAACCCTAACCCTAATCCTAAACCTAACCCTAACCATAACCCTAACACTACCCCTAACCCTACTCCTACAACTAACCCTAAACCTAACCCTAACCATAACCCTAACCCTACCTGTAATCCTAATCCTAAAACCCTAACCCTACCCCTACCCCTACCCCTCCCACTAAACCTAAACCTAACCCTAAACCTAACCCTTCCCCTAACCGTAAACGTAACCGGAACCGTAACCCTAACCCTAACCCTAACCCTACCCCTCCCACTAAACATAACCCTAACCCTAACCCTATCCCTTCCCCTAACCGTAACCCTAACCATAACACTAACCCTAATGCTAACCCTACCCCTACCCCTTCCCCTACACCTACCCCTAACCCTAACCCTACCCAACCACTAACCCAAACCCTAATCCTACCCCTAACATTAACCCTAAAACTACCTCTACCCCTAACCATAACCCGAACCCTAAACCGAACCCTCCCGCTAACGATAACCCTAACCCTAAACCTAACCCTTCCCCTAACCCTAACCCTAACCCTACCCCAACCCTAACCCTAATCCTAACCCTACCCTTAATGGTGACCCTAACACTAACCCTAACCCTACCCCTAAGGCTAACTCTAACCCTAACCCTAACCCTAATCCTACCCCAACCCTAACTCTAACACTAACCCTAACCCTATCCCTAACCGTAACCCTACCTCTAACCCTAAACCTACCCCTAACCGTAACATTAACCCTAAACCTACCTCTAACGCTAACCTTAACCCTAACCCTAACCCTAAACCTAACCCTACCCCTAAACCTACCCCTAACCCTACCCCTACCCCTACCCCTAACCCTAACCCTACCGCTAACCGTAACCCTAAACCTAACCCTAACCCTCCCCTAACGCTAACCCTAAACCTAACCCTAACCCTACCCCTAACCATAACACTAACCCTAACCCTAACCCTATCCTAACCTTAACTCTTACCCTAATCCTAACCCTAACCCTACCCCTAAACCTAACCCTAACCCTACCCCTAACGCTAACCCTAACCCTAACCCTAACACTAAACCTACCCGTAATGCTAAACCTAACCCTGAACCTAACCCTAACCCTACCCCTAAACCTAACCGCAACCCTAACCCTAACCCTTCTCCTAACCCTAACCCTAACCCTACCCCTAACCCTAACCCTAACCCTACCCCTAACGCTAACCCTAACCCTAACCTTAAACTTACACATAACGCTAACCCTAACCCTAAACCTAACCCTGAACCTAACCCTAACCCTAAACCTAACCCTAACCCTAACCCTTTCCCTAATCCTAACCCTAACCCTACTCCTAACCCTAACCCTAAAAATAACCCTACCCTTAACCGTGACCGTAATCCTCACCCTAACCCTACACCTAACGCTAACCCTAACCCTAAACCTAACCAGAACCCTACCCCTAACCCTAACCCTAACCCTAATCCTACCCCTAACCCTACCCCTAACCCAACACCTAACCCTAATCCTAAACCTAACCCTACCCCTAACCCTAAATCTAACCCTAACCCTAACCCTACCGCTAACTCTAACCCAAACCCTACCCATAACTCTACCCATAACCCTAACTCTACCCCTAACGCTAACCTTAACCCTAACCCTAACCATAACCCTACCCGTAACTCTACCCCTAACCCTAACCCTATACCTAAACCTAACCCTAACCCTAACCCTAACCCTAACCCTACCCCTACCCCTAACCCTAACCCTAAAACCCAAACCGTAACCCTACCACTACCCCTACACATAACCCTAACCCTAACCCTAACCCTACCCCTAACCCTAAAACCCTAACCCTACCCCTACCCTAACCCTAACCCTAACCCTAACCATAATCTATCCCTACCCCTAACACTACCCCTACCACTACCCCTACCCCTAACCCTAACCCTACCCCTACCCTAACCCTAACCCTAACCCTAACCATAATCTATCCCTACCCCTAACACTACCCCTACCACTACCCCTACCCCTAACCCTAACCCTACCCTACCCCTAACCCTAACCCTAACCCTAATCCTAAACCTAACCCTAACTGTACATCTACCCATACCCCTAACACGAACCCTAACCATAACCCTAACCCTCCCCTAACCCTACCCCTACACCTAATAACTAAGTCTAAACTTAACCCTAACCCTAACCCTAACCCTACCTGTAATCCTAACCCTAAAACCCTAACCCTAACCCTACCCCTACCACTAACTTAACCCTAACCCTAACCCTAACCCTACCCCTAACCCGAACCCTAACCCTAACCCTAACCATAATCCTAAAACCCTAAACCTAACCAAACCCCTAACCCTAATCCTAACCCTAATCCTAACCCTGCCCCTAACCCTACCCGTACAACTAACCCTAACCCTAACCCTAACCCTACCCGTAAGCCTAACCCTACCCCTAACCCTATCCCTAAAACCCTAGCCCTAACCCTACCCCAACCATAACCCTAACCCTAACATATCCCTATGACTAACCCTACCCCTACCACTAACCCTACCCCTAAACCTAACCCTAAATCTAAACCTAACCCCTAACCCTAACCTTAACCCTAACCCGAACGCTAACCATAACCCTAACCCTATCCCAAACCCTACCCCTACCACTAACCCTAACCCTAACCCTACTCCTAACCCTAACCCTAAAACACTAACCCTAATGCTAACCCTACCCCTACACCTAACTCTTCCCCTAACCCTACCCCTAAACCTAACCCTACCCAACCACTATCCCCAACCATAACCCTACCCCTAACATTAACCCTACTCCTAACACTTCCCCTAACATTAACCCTAACCCTAACTCTACGCCTAACTGTAACACTAACCCTAAACCTAACTCTCCCCGTAACGCTAACCCTAACCCTAACCCTTCCGCTAACCTTAATCCTAACCCTAACCCTAATCCTAACCATACCCTTAACGTTGACACTAACACTAACCCTAACCCTATCCCTAACGCTAACTCTAACCCTAACCTTAACCCTAACCCTACCCCCAACCCTAACCCTAAACCTAACCCTAACCCTATCCCTAACCGTAACCCTAACTCTAACCCTAACCCTACCCCTAACCGTAACCCTACCCTCACCTAACCCTACCCCTAACGCTAACCTTAACCCTACCCCTCACCCTACCCCTCCCCCTAACCTTAACCCTAACCCTACCCCTAACCATAACCCTAACCCTTCCCCTAACGCTAACCCTAAACCTAACCTTAACCCTAACCTAACCATAATCCTAATCCTAACCATAACCCTAACCCTACCCTAACCCTAACTCTAACCCTAATCCTAAACCTAACCCTACCCCCAAACCTAACCCTACCCCTTACGCTAACCCTAACCCTAACCCTAACCTACCCCTAACGCTAACCCTAACCCTGACCCTAACCCTAAACCTACCACTAAACCGAACCCTAATCCTAACCCTAACCCTTCTCCTAACCCTAACCCTACCCCTACCCCTAACCCTAACCCTGACCCTACCCCTAACACTAACCCTAACCCTAACCCTAAACCTACACCTAACTCTAACTCTAACCCAAACCCTAATCCTGAACCTAACCCAAACCCTACCCTTAACCCTACCCCTAACCCTAACCCTGCCCTAACCCTAACCCTATCCCTAACCCTACCCCTAACCCAAACTCTAACCCTACCCCTAACGCTAAACCTAACCCTAACCCTACCCCTAACCGTAACCCTAACCCTAACCCTACCACTAACGCTAAACCTAACCCTAACCCTAACCCTAACCCTACCCCTTCCCCTAATCGTAATCCTAACCCTACCCTAAACGGAACCCTAAACCTAACCCTAACCCTATCGTTAACCGTAACCCTAACCCTAACCCTACCACTAACGCTAACCCTACCCTAACCTTAACCCTAAACCTAAACCTAACCTAACCCTACCCCTAACCCTAACCCTAACCCTATTCCTAATCCTAACCCTAACCCTACCCCTAACCCTAACCGTAACAATACCCCTAACCCTAACCCTAAGCCTAACCTAACCTAACCCTAACCCTAACCCTAACCGGAATCCAAACCTAACCGTAACCCTACCGATAACCATAACCCTAACCCTAACCCTAACCCCACCCCTAACGCTAACCCTAACACTACACGTAACCCCAACCCTAACCCTAACCCTAACCTTATTCCTAACCCTAACCCTAACCCTAACCCTTACAATACCCTAACCCTGACCCTAACACTAACCCTACCCCTAACGCTAACCCTAACCCTAACCCTAACCCTAACAATATCCCTAACGCTAAACCTACCCCTAACCCTACCCCTAACGTTAACGCTAACCCTAACCCTACCCTAACCCTACATCAAACCCTAGCCCTAACCCTAACCCTAACTATAACCCTACCCCTAACGCTAAACCTAACCCTGCCCCTAACCCTAACCCTTATCCTACCCCTACTCCTAACGCTAATCCTAACCCTACCCCTAACCCTACCCTAACCCAAACCCTACCCCTAACCCTAACAATACCCCTACCCCTAACGCTCACCCTAACCCAAACCCTAACACTAACCCTAACCCTACCCGTAAATCTAACCCTAACCCTAACCCTAAACCTAACCCTAGACCTAACCCTAACCCTAACCATAACCCTAGCCCTAGCCCTAGCCCTAACTGTAATCTAACCCTAACCCTAGCCCTAGCTCTACCCCTACCCCTACCCCTACCCCTAACCCTACCCCTAACCCTAAACCTATCCCTACCCTTAACCCTAACCCTACCTCTAACCCTAACTCTACCCCTAACCCTAATCCTAACCCTAACCCTACCCCTACCCCTAACCCTAATCCTATCCCTAAAACCCTAACCCTAATCCTAACCCTAACC
>NC_143535.1:23668740-23685201 GCF_031878675.1 Megascapheus bottae
CACACTCATCCTAACTCTAACACTAACACTCACCCGCACCTTCACACTCAGCCTCACCCTCAACCTAATCCTACCCCTACCACTAACCCTAACCCTCACCCTCACCATCACTCTCACCCTAACCCTCACGCTAACCCTAAACCTAACCCTAAACCTAACCCTCTAACCCTAACTATAACCCTAACCCCTAACACTAAGCCAAACCCTCTAACCCTAACCCTATCCCTCTAATCCCAAACCTAACCCTAACCCTAACCCTAACCTTAACCCTAACCCTCACAATCAACCTGACCTTCACCCTCACCCTAACCCTAATCCTCACCACCACTCTCAACCTCACCCTCATCCTCACCCTAACCACAACCCTAACCAGAACCCTCCAACCCTAACCATAAGTCTAATCCTCTAACCCTAACGCTAACCCTAACCCTAACCATAACCCTAAACCTAACCCTAACACTAACCCTAACCCTCACCCTCACCCTAAACCTAAACCTAACCCTAACCCTAAACCCAACTCTAACCCTCACCCTCACCCTCACCGTCACCCTCACCCTAACCCTAAACCTAACCATAACCATAACCCTAACACTAACCCTCTAACCATAACCCTAACCCTAACCCTCTAACCCTAACATTAACCCTAACCGTCTAACCCTAACCCTCAAACTAAACGTAACCATCAACCTCACCCTCACCCTCACCCTAACCCTAACCCTAACACCCACCCTCACCCTCACAGTCACCCTCACCTTAAATCTCACCCTAAGCCTAACTCTTACCCTAACACTAACACTATAACGCTAACCCTAACCCTAACCCTAACTCTAACCATCTAACCCGAACCCTAACCCTCACCTTCACCCTAAACTTAACCCTAACCCTTACCCTCACCCCAACCCTAACCCTACCTCTAACTCTCAGCCTCACCCTCACCCTCACCATCACCCTCACCCTCACCCTCACCCTTACCCTAAACCTAAGACTAACCTTAACCCTAACCCTAACCCTAACCCTAACCCTCTAACCCTAACCCTAAACCTAACCCTCTAAACCTAACCTTAACCTAACCCTAACCCTCAACCTCACCCTCACCCTCACCCTAACCCTAACCCTAACCCTAAACTTCACCATCACTCTCAACCTCACCCAAAGCCTCAGCGTAACCATAACACTAACCCTAACCCTCTAACCCTAATCCTAACCCTAACCCATTAACCCTAACTCTAACCCTAAACCTAACCCTAACCCTCTAACTCTAACCCTAACCCTCACCCTCATCCTCACCCTCACCCTCAACCTCACCCTCATCCTAACCCTCACCCTAACCCTAACCTTCACCATCACCCTCTAACCCTAACCCTAACCCTACCCCTAACACTTTAACCCTAACCTTAACTTTAACCCTAACCCTCTAACCCCAACACTAACCCTAACGCTAACACTAACCCTAACCCTAACGCTCACCCTCAAACTTACACTCACATTCATCCTAACCCTAACCCTAACCCTAACCCTAACCCACACCATCACTCTCAACCTCACCCTCTCCCTCACCCTAAACATAACACTAACCCTAACCCTGACCCTCTAACCCTAACCATAACCCTAATCCTCTAACCCTAACCCTAATCCTAACCCTAACCCTAATCATAACCCTAAATCTAAATCTAACACTGACCCTAACCCTCACCTTCACCCTCACCCTCACCCTCACCATAACCCTAATCCTAACCCTCTAACCCTAACCCGAACCCTAACCCTCACCCTCACCCTCACCTTAACCCTAACCCTAACCCTAACCCTAAACCCCACCATCACTCTCAACCTCACCCAAAGCCTTAGCCTAACCATAACCCTAACCCTTACCCTCTAACCCTTACCCTAACATTAACCCTAACCCTAACCATTTAACCCTAACTCTAACCCTAACCCTAACCCTAACTCTCTAACCCTAACCCTAACCCTCACCCTCAACCTCACCCTAACCCTAACCCTAACCCTAACTTTCACCATCACGCTCAACCTCACTCTTGCCCTAACCCTAACCCTAAACTTAACCCTAATCCTAAACCTAACCCTAACCCTCTAACCCCAACACTAACCCTATCGCTATCCCTAACCCTAACCCTCACCCTCAACCTTACACTCACCCTCATCCTAAGCCTAACCCTAACCCTAATCCTAACCTTAACCCACACCATCACTCTCAACCTCACCCTCTCCCTCACCCTAACCGTAACCTAACCTTAACCCTCAAACCCTAACCATAACACTAATCCTCTAACCCTAATCATAACCCAAAATCTAACCCTAACACTGACCCTGACCCTCACCCTGACCCTAAACCTAAACCTACCCCTAACCCTAACCCCAACCCTAACCCTCACACGAACCCTCACCCTGACCCTCACCGTCAACCTCAGCGTCACCTTCTCCCTAACCCTAACCCTAACCTTAACCCTTTAACGCTAACTCTAACCCTAACCCTAACCCTCTAACTCTAACCCTAACCCTAACCCTAACCCTCACCCTCACCCTCAACCTCACCCGCACCCTCACCCTCACCCTAACCCTAACCCTAATGCTAACCCTCACCATCACCTCAACCACACTCTTACCCTAACCATAACCCTAACCTTAACCCTAATCCTAAACCTAACCCTAGCCCTCTAACCCTAACCCTAACCCTACCCCTAACACTTTTACCCTAACCCTAACCTGAACCCTAACCCTCTAACCCCAACACTAACCCTAACGCTAACCTGAACCTAACCATAACCCTAACCCTCACCCTCAACCTTACACTCACTATCACCCTAACCCTAACGCTAACCCTAACCCACACCATCACTCTCAACCTCACCCTCTGCCTCACCCTATCCATAACCCTAACCCTACCCTCTAACCCTAACCACAACCCTAATCCTCTAAGCCTAACCCTAATCCTAACCGTAACCCTAATCACAACCCTAAACCTAACCCTAATACTGACCCTAACCCTCATCCTGACCCTAAACATAAACCTACCCCTAACCCTAACCCCAACCCTAACCCTCACACGCACCCTCACCCTCACCCTCACCCTCAGCGTCACCTTCACTCTAACCCTAACTCTAAACCTAACCATAACCCTAACCCTAACTGTCTACACCTAACTCTACCCCTAACCCTAACCCTCTAACCCTAACCCTAACCCTAACCCTAGTCCTCACCCTCTAACCCTAACCCTAACGCTCACCCTCAACCTCACTCTTACTCTTACCCTCACCCTCACCCTCACCCTAACCCTAACACTAACCCTAACTCTCACCATCACCCTTACCCTCAACCTGACCCTAACCCTCACCATAAACCTAACTCAACCCCTATAACCATAACCCTATAACCCTAAACCTAACCCTAACCCTATAACCCTAACCCTAACCCTAACCCTAACCCTCACCCTAACCCTAACCATAAACCTCACCCTCACCCTCAACCTCAACCTCACCCACAACCTCAAACTCACCCTCACCCTTACACTCACCCTAACCCTAAATCGAACCCTAACCCTCTAACCCGAAGCCTAACCCTCACCCTCACCTTCACCCTCACACTCACCCTCACACTCACCCTAACCCTAACCCTAACCCTCTAACCCTAACACTCTAACCCCAACCCTATCCCTAACCGTAACTCTAACACTCACCCTCACCCTCACACTCACCCTCATTCTAACCCCTCCCCCTAAACCTAACCCTAACCATAACAGTAACCCTAACCCTCTAACCCTAAACCTAACCGTATCCCTAACCTTTTAACCCTAACCCTAACCCTAACGTCACCCTCATCTTCACCCTCACCCTAACCCAAAGACTAAACCTAAAGTTAACCATCATCCTCACCCTGAAGCTAACCCTAACCCTAACTCTAACCCTAACCCTAAACATCTAACCCCAATCCTTACCCTAACCCTAACCGTAACACTCTAACCCTAATCCTAACCCTAAACCTAACCCTAACCTTAACCCTTACCCTCACCCTCATCCTCACCCTCACCCTAACCCTAACCATAACCATAACCATAATCCTAAACCTCATCCTCCCCCCTCCCCCTCACCCTAACCCTAACCCTTTCCATAAACCTCTAACCCTAACCATAACCCTAATCCTCTAACCCTAATCATAACCTAACCCTAACCCTAAACCTACCACTAAGCCTAACCCTCACCATCACCCTAATCCTAGCCTTAACGCTATCCCTAAACCTAACCCTCTAACCTTGACCCTAACCCTAACCCTAACTCTCACCATCACCCTCACCCTCACCCTAACCCTCACCCTCATCCTAACCCTAACCCTAACCCTAAACCTATCCCCAACCCTCTAACCCTATGCATAAGCCTAATCCCCTAACCCTAATACTAACCCAACCCTAACTCTAACCCTAACACTAGCCCTAACCCTCACCCTCACCCTAATCCTAACCATAACACTAACCCTAACCCTCACCCTCACTCTAACCCTCATCCTCACCCTAACCCTAACCCTAAACCCAACACTAAGCTTAAACCTAACCCCCTAACCCTACCCCTAACCCTAACCTAAAACTAACCCTCGCCCTCACAGTCACACTAAGCATAACCTTAACATTAACCCTCACCCTCACTCTCACCCTAACTCTAACCCTAACCATAACCATCACCCTCACCATCACCCTCACCCTTACCCTAACCCTAACCCTAACCCTAACCTTAACACTAACCCTAACCCTAACCCTAACCCTCTAATCCTAACTCTAATCCTTACACTCTAACCCTACCCCTAACCCTAACCCATACCCTCTAACACCAACCCTAACCCTACCCCTAAATCTAACCCTCAACCTCAACCTCACCCTCAATCTTACCCTACCCTAACCCTAGCCCTAACCCTAAACCCTCACCCTTACCCTGAAGCTAACCCTAACCCTAACCCTAAATCTCACCCTCAGCCTCTCCCTAACCCTCACCATAACCCTAACCCTAAACATAACTCTAACCCTAACCGTCACATTCACCCTCACCCTAACCCTAACCCTAACAATAACCATAAGCCCAACCCTCACCCTCACCCTCACCCTAACCCTAACCCTAATCCTATCCCTCAACCTCTAACCCTAAAAATAACCCTAATCCTCTAACCCTAATCATAATCTAACCCTAACCCTAATCCTAAAACTAACACTAACCCTAACCCTCACTCTCACTCTAATCCTAACCACAACCCTAACTCTAACCATAACCCACACGCTCACCATCACCCTCACCCTCACCCTAACACTAACCCTAACCCTAACCCTAACCCTAAACCTAACACTAACCCTAACCCTCATCCTCACCCTAATCCTAACCCTAACCCTAACCCTCACACTCACCCTCACTCTCACCCTCATCCTCACTTTCACCCTAACTCTAACCTCAACACGAACCCTAAGCCTAACCCTCTAACCCTAACACTAAACCTAACCCTAACCCTAACCCTCACCCTCACCCTCACCCTAAGCCTAACCCTAGCACTCACCCTCACCGTCACCCTCACCCTAACCCTAACAGTAACCCTAACCCTCACCCTCAACATTATACTCACCCTCACCCTCAGCCTTACCCTAACCCTAACCATAACCCTAACACTAACCCTAACCCTAACCCTCTAACCCTAACCCTAACCCTAATCCTAACCCTCTAACCCTAACACTAATCCTAACCCTCTAACCCGCACCCTAAACCTAACCCTAACCCTAATCCGAACCCTCTAACCCTAACACTAATCCTAACCCTCTAACCCGCACCCTAAACCTAACCATACCCCTAACCCTAACCTTCACCCTCAACCTCACACTCACCCTACCCTAACCCCAATCCTCACCATCACTCTCAACCTCATCCAAAGCCTCAGGTAACCATAACACTAACCTTAACCCTAACCCTCTAACCATAACCCTAACCCTAACCCTAACACTCTAACCCTAACCCTAACCCTAACCCTCTAACCCTAACCCTAACCATAACCACAACCCTCACAATCACCCTCACCCTAACCCTCACCATCCAAAGCTTTGGAAGAGTAGCAGGCTATAAAATCAACCCTCAAAAATCAACTGCCTTCCTTTATGCCAACAGTGAGAGGAACGAGGCAATAATCAGGAAAGAAACTCCTTTCACAATAGCCTCAAAGAAAATAAAGTACCTAGGAATTAGCTTAACTAAGAATGTAAAGGACCTTTTTGACGAAAACTTAAAAACCCTAAAAAAGGAAATTAAAGCAGAACTAAGGAAATGGAAAAACCTCCCATGCTCCTGGATTGGAAGAATCAACATTGTGAAAATTACAATCTTGCCAAGACCTATCTACAAATTCAATGCAATACCCATCAACATCCCAATGTCATTCTTTAAAGAAATAGAAGAGGCAATCCAAAATTTCATATGGAATAATAAAAGACCCCGTATAGCAAAAACACTTCTTAGCAGAAAGAACAGCGCTGGAGGAATTTCAATTCCAAACTTTAGACTCCATTACAGGATATAATCCTCAAAACAGCTTGGTACTGGCACAGGAACAGGCCTGAAGACCAATGGAATAGAACTGAGGACCCAGATATTAAACCACAGACCTATGGCCACCTAATCTTTGACAAGGGAGCCAAAAAAATAGAATGGAAGAAAGACAGCCTCTTCAACAAGTTGTGCTGGCAGAACTGGTTAAGCACCTGCAGAAAACTAAAGCTGGATCCTTCTTTGTCACCTTGCACTAGAATTAACTCCAAATGGATCAAAGACCTGGAGGTAAAAGCTGACACACTGAAAACTCTACAGGAAGGAATAGGAGATACACTAGGCCTCCTTGGCACAGGTCGAAACTTTCTTAATAAGGACCAAGAATCACAACAAATCACAGAAAGGCTGGATAAGTGGGACTGCATTAAACTGCAGAGCTTTTGTATGGCAAAGGACATAGCTAGTAAACTAATCAGGAAGCCTACAGAGTGGGAGAAGATCTTCACCAACCAAACAACGGACAAAGGCCTCATATCTAAAATATATCAACAACTCAAAAAATTGAATCACTCCAAAACTAACCTCCAAAGTAACAACCATCCCATTAAAAAATGGGCCAAAGACTTAAAGAGAGTCTTCTCTGAAGAAGAAACAAAAATGGCCTATAGACACATGAAGAAATGCTCAACATCTCTGGTCATAAAAGAAATGCAAATCAAAACAACTCTAAGATTCCACCTCACTCCAGCTAGAATGGCCAGGATTAGGAAAACGAATGACAACAGATGCTGGAGCGGATGTGGCCAGGAGGGATCACTACTACACTGTTGGTGGGAGTGCAAACTCATTCAACCACTATGGAAAGCAGTGTGGCAGTGCCTCAAAAGGCTAAACATAGAACTCCCCTATGACCCAGCAATTCCACTACTTGGCATTTACCCAACCATCCAGAAACAAGGACATACTAAACCCATTAGCACAACAATGTTCATTGCAGCACTATTCACCATAGCAAAGATATGGAACCAACCTAGATGTCCCTCAGTTGATGAGTGGATCAACAAGTTGTGGTGTTTGTACACAATGGAATTCTATGCTGCTGTCAGAAAGAATGACATCGCCCCATTTGTTAGGAAATGGAAAGACTTAGAAAAAATCATATTAAGTGAAGTAAGCCAGACTCAAAGGAACTTTGGCCCAATGGTTTCCCTCATTCGTCATAATCATTAGAAACCTTGGGCTCTACTAGCAGAGATTTGCAATAGAGAAAAATCTTGATACATAAGGACATATAATGTGAAGCTAATTAAAAGGACCTCCAGGACAGTGAAACAAAAGCCATATAATGAATGATTGTTGTCCTTAATGTACTGTGTTGTCTCTCATCTCCTTTGCTGTCCCTTGTTATCTCATATTGGTATAGTATCTCACTTTGTTATCTAATATATTGAATTTATTTGTATTTGGATATTTGAAATTTGATAGGGAAGGGGGGAAAACCAAGATGGGTGGGGGGTGGGGGGTGGGAGGGAAATGGGTACCAAGACATGTGAAAGGGTATCAATGTATGTGAATTAACACACCTTCTATCTGGCAAATATCATGTAACCCTTTTACTAATTACAATAAAAAAACACTAACCTTAACCCTAACCCTCTAAACATAACCCTAACCCTAACCCTAACACTCTAACCCTAACCCTAACCCTAACCCTCTAACCCTAACCCTAACCCTAACCATAACCCTCACAATCACCCTCACCCTAACCCTCACCATCACCCTCACCCTCACCCTTGCCCTAATCCTAACCCTAACCCTAATCCTAACCCTACCCCTAACCCTCTAACCCTAATCCTAACCCTAACCCTCTAACCCCAACCCTAACCCTAACCGTAACCCTAATCCTAACCCTCACCCTCAACCTTATATTCAACCTCACCCTAACCCTTAACCTAACCCTAACGATCACTCTCAACCTCACCCTCTCCCTCACCCTAACCCTAACCCTAACACTCACCATCACCCTCACCCTAACCATCACCCTAACCCTCACCCTAACCCTAACTCTAAACCTAACCGTAACCCTAATCCTCTAACCCTAACCCTAATCCTAACTCTAACCCTCTAAAACTAACACTAACACTAACCCTAACCCTCTAACCGTAATTCTCAACCTCACCAAAACCCTAACCCTAACCCTCACTCTAACGCTAAACCTAAACCTAATGCCAACCCTCCTCCTAAACCTCACGCTCACACTCAACCTAACCCTAACCCTAACACTAACACTCACCCTCATCCTCACCCTCACCCTCACCCTAACCCTAACCCTAACCCTAACCCCCTAACACTAACCCTAACCCTAACCCTCAACCTCAATCTCACCCTCACCCTCACCCTAACCCTAACCCTAACCCTAACCCTGACCCTCACCCTCATGCTAACGCTAAACCTAACCCTAACCCTAATCCTATCCCTCACCCTCACCCTCACCCTCACCCTAACTCGAACCTTCACCCTAACCCTACCCCTAACCCTAACCCTAAACCTAACCCTCACACTCACCCTCACCCTCACACTAACCCTAACCATAACCATAACCATAACCCTAACCCTCATCCTCACCCTCACCGTCACCATCACCCACACACTAACTCTAACCCTAACCTTAACCCTAACCCTGTAACCCTAACCATAACCCTAATCCTCTAACCCTAATCTTAACCTAACCCTAACCCTAACCTTAACCCTCACACTCACCCTCACTTTCACCCTAAATCTAACCCTAACCTTAACCCTAACCCTAACTCTAACCCTAATCCTAACCCTCTAAACCTAACCCTCTAACCATAACCCTAATCCTAAACCTAACCCTAAACCTAACCCTAACCATAAACCTAACCCAATTCATAAACCTAACCCTAAACCTCACCCTCACCCTCATCCTTATCCTAACCTTAACCCTAACCCTAAACCAACCCTAACCCTCACCCTCATCCTCACCCTACACTAACCCTAACCCTAACCCTTTCCCTCACCCTCACCCTCACGCTAACCCTAACCATAAGCCTATCCCTCACCCTCAACCTCACCCTTATCCTCACCCTCACCATCACCCTCACCCTAATTCTAACCCTAACTCTATACTTAACCCTAACCCTAACCCTCACCCTCACCCTTGTCCTACCCCTACCCCTAACCCTAACCCTAACCCTAACCCTTACCCTGACTCTGACCGTCGCCCTAACCCTAACCCTAACCCTAACCCTCACCCTCACCCTCATATTAACCCTAAACCTAAACCTAATCCTAACAATCTAACCCTAACCATAACCTAATCCTGTAACCCTAACTCTATCCTAACCCTAACACTAACCCTAACATTAACACTAACCCTAACCCTCACCCTCACCCTCACCCTAACCCTAATCCTTACCCTCACCCTCACTCTCACCCTCACCCTCACCCTCACCATCATCCTAACCCTAAAACTAACCCTAAACCTAATACTCTAACACTAACAATAACCCTAATCCTCTAACCCTAACCCTGACCCTAACAATATCCCTAACACTAACCCTTTAATCCTAACAATAACCCTAACCTTCACCCTCACCGTCACCCTCACCCTCACCCTAAAAATAACCCTACCCCTACCCTCACCCTAACCCTCACCCTCACCCTATCCCTAACCCTGAGCCTAAACCTCACCCTCACCCTCACCCTCACCGTAACCCTAACCGTAACCCTAACCCTGACACTAACCCTCTAATATTAACCCTAACCCTAACCCTCACCCTCACGCTCATACTCACTCTAACCCTAACCCTAACCCTCACCCTCATGCTCACACTGACTATAACCCTAACCCTAACTCTAACCCTCTAACCCTAACACTGACCCTCACCCTCACCCTCATCCTCACCCTCACCCTCACCTTCACCTTCACCCTCACCTTAACCCTAACCATAATCCTAACCAAAACCCTAACCCTAACCCTCACCTTAAACCTCACCCTCACTCTCACCCTCACCCTGACCCTAAACCTAACCCTGAACCTCACCCTCATGCTCACCATCAACCTAACCCTAACCCTAACCCTAACAGTAAACCTAACCCTCACCATCACCCTCAACCTCACCCTCACCCTAACCCTAAGCCTAAGCCTAACCCTAACCCTAACGCTAACCATAACCCTAACCCTAACCCTAACACTCTAACCCTATCCTTAACTCTAACTCTAAACCCCTAACCGTAACCCTAGCCCTACCCTCACCCTCACCCACAACCCCTGTCACCCTCACCCTAACCCTCACGCTCACCCTCAAACTAACGCTAACCTTAACCCTAACCGTCACCCTCACCCTCACCTTCACCCTAACCCTAACCCTAACCCTAACCATCACCCTCACCCTCACCCTCATCCTAACGCTAACCCGAACCCTAACCCTAACCCTCACCCTCACCCTCACCCTAAGGCTAACTCTAACCCTAACCCTAACCCTAACCCTAACCCACTAACCCTAACCCTAACCCTCTACCACTAAGCCTAACCCTAACATTAACCCTAACCAGAACCCTACAACTCTAACCTTAACCCTCGAACCCTAAACCTAACCCTAACCCTAACCCTAATGCTAACCCTCTAAACCAAACACTCTAACCCTAACACAAACCCTCTAACCCTAACCCTAACCCTAATCTTAAACCTAATCCTAACCTAACCCTAACCCTAACCCTAACCCTAACCCTAACCCTCATCCTCACCCTCACCCTCACCCTAATCTTATCCCTAACACTAACACTAACCCTAACCCTCTAACCCTAACTTAATCCTAACCCTAATCGTAACCCTAACCCTCACCCTCACCCTCACCCTAACCCAAACCCTAACCCTAACCCTAACCCTAACACTAACACTAACCCTCTAACCTTAAACCTAACCCTAACCCTAACCCTAAAGTTAACCCTCTAACCTTAACCCTACCCCTAACCCTAACTCCCTAACTCTAAACCTAACCCTAACCCTAACCCTAATCTTTTAAACCTAACCCTAACCTTAACCCTAAACCTCTAATACTAACCCTCATCCTAACCATAACCCTAACCCTAATCCTGAACCTAACCCTCACTCTCACCCTCACCCTCACCCTTACCCTAACACTTACACTGACCAGAACCTAAATCCAACCCTAACCCCAAACCTCACCCTCACTCTCACCCTCACCCTAAGCCTAACTCTAACCTTAACCCCCACACTCACCCATACCCTCACCTTCACCCTAACCCTAACCTTTTCCCTAATCCTAACCGTAACCGTAACCCTCACCCTACACTCACACTCACACTAATCCTAACCCTAACCCTAACCCCTAACCCTAAACGTATCCCTAAATCTAATGCTAACCCTAATCCTAACCCTAACGGTAACCCTAACCCTAACCCTCTAACCCTAACCCTAACTCTAAACCTAATCCTAACCCTCAACCTATCCCTAACCCTAACCCTTACACTCTAACCCTAACCCTAACCCTAAACCTCAGCCTCACCATCACCCTAACCCTAAACCTAACCCTAACCCTCACCCTCAACCTCTCCCTCACCCTCTCCCTCACCCTAACCCTAAGCCTAACATTAACCCTAACCCTAAGGCTAACCCTCTAACCCTAACCCTAACCCTACCCTTCTAACCCTAAACCTAACCATAACACTAATGCTCTAAACCTAACCCTAACCCTAACCCTCACCCTCACCCTCAACCTAAACCTTACCCTCACCCTCATCGTCACCCTCTCCCTCACCCTAACCCTAACCCTCACCCTAACCCTAACCCTAACCCTAAACCTAACCCTAACCCTCACCCTCAACCTCACCCTAACCCTAACCCTAGTCCTAACCCTAAACATCACCCTCACCCTCACCCTCACCCTCACCCTAAACCCTAACCCTAACCCTAACCCTAACTCTCTAACCTTAACCCTAACCCTAATCCTCTAACTCTAACCCTAAACCCATCCCTAACCCTAACCCTAACCCTAACCCTTACACTCACCCTCATCCTCACCCTCTCCCTCACCCTCACCCTCACCCTAACCCTCACCCTAACCCTAACCATAAACCTAACTCTAACCCTAACCCTCACTTTCACCCTCACCCTAACCCTAACCCTAACCCTCTAACCGTAACCCTAACCCTCACCCTCACCTTAACCCTCATCCACACCCTCAACCTCACCCTTAACTTCACCCTCAACCTAACCATAACTCTAACCGTAACATTCACCCTCACACTCACCCTCAACCTCACACTAACCCTAACCCTAAATCTAAACCTCACCCTCACCCTCACCCTCACCCTTACCCTAACCCTAACGCTAACCCTAACCCTAACCCTAACCCTAACAATAACCCTAACATTAACCCTAACCCTAAAAACAACACTCTAACCCGAATCCTAACCCTTGAACCCTAATCCTAACCCTAAACCTAACACTACCCCTCTAACCCTAACCCTAACCCTAACCTTCTAACCTGAACCCTAACTCTAACCCTAACCCTACACCTCACCCTAACCCCAAACCTAAGCCTAAGCCTAACCCTAACCCTCTAACCATAAGCCTCAATCTCACCCTCAGGTTAACCCGAATCTAAACCTCACACTCACCTAACCCTAACCCTAACCTTCACCCTCACCCTAACCCTAACCCTAGCCCTAGCCGTAACTTTAACCCTAATGCTCTAACCCTAACCCTAACCCCTAAACCTAACCCTAACCCTAACGTTAACCCTAACCCTAACCCGTACCCTCACCCTCACCCTCAGCCTCACCCTAAAACTAACCCTAGCACTAACCCTAAACCTAACCCTCACCCTCTCCCTCACCCTCACCCCAACCCTAACCCTAAACCTAACCCTCAGCCTCTCCCTCGCACTCACCCTCACCGTCATCCTAACCCTCACCATAAACCTCTAAACCTAAACCTAACCCTAACCCTAACCCTCACCCTAACTCTACCTCTAACCCTAACCCTAAACTCACACTCTCTCTCCCCCTCAGCCTCACCATCACCCTCACCCTCACCCTAACTCTAACCCTAGCCCTTACCCTAAACTAACCCTCTAACCCTCACCCCAACCCTAACCCTAAACCTAACCCTCAGCCTCTCCCTCGCACTCACCTCATCCTCACCCTAACCCTCACCATAAACCTCTAACCCTAACCCTAACCCTAACTCTCTAACCCTAACCCTAACCCTAACCGTAACCCTCACCCTCACCCTAACCCTAACCTTCTAAACCTAACCCTAATCCTAACGCTAACCCTAACCCTCTAACCCTAACCCTCACCCTCACCTTAACCCTAACGCTAATCCTGAACGTAATCCTAACCCTCACCCTCACCCTCAACGTAACCCTCACCCTAACCCTTACACTAACCCTAACCCTATCCCTCACCCTCACACTTACCGTCACCCTAATCCTAACCCTCATACTTACGCTCAACCTCACCCCTCACCTTCACCCTCACCCTCAACCTAACCCTAAACCTAACCCTAAGCTTAACCCTCACCCTCACCCTCATCCTCACGCTCACCACCACCCTAAACCTAACACTAACACTCACCCTTTCCCTAACCCTAACCGTAACCCTAACAACTAACCCTAACTGTAACCCTAAAGCTAACCCTAAACTTACCCCTAACCCTATCCCTAACCGTCTAACAATAACCCTAACCCTAACGCTAACACTAACCCTCTAACCCTAACCCTCACCCTCACCTTAACCCTAGCCCTAACTGTAACCATAACCCCTAATCCTAACTGTAACCCTAAAGCTAACCCTAACCCTCACCCTAACCCTAACTCTATCCCTCACCCTCAACCTCACCCTAACCCTAACCCTAAACGTAACCCTAACCCTTACCCTCACACTCACCCTCATCCTCACCCTCACCCTAACCCTAACCCTAACTCTAACCCTAATGCTCTAAACTTAACCCTAACCCTAATCCTCTAACCCTAACCCTAACCCCTAAACCTAACCCTAACTCTAACGTTAACCCTAACCCTAACCCGTACCCTCACCCTCACCCTCAGCCTCACCCTAACACTAACCCTAGCACTAACCCTAAACCTAACCCTCACCTTCTCTCTCACCCTGACCCCAACCCTAACCCTAAACCTAACCCTCAGCCTCTCCCTCACACTCACTCTCACCCTCACCCTAACCCTCACCACTAACCCTAAATCTAACCATAACCCTTATCCTCACGCTCACCCTCCCTCTCCCCCTAACCCTAACCCTAACCCTAGCACTAAACCTCCCCCTCCCCCCTCACCCTAACCTCCCCCTCACCCTCACCCTAATCCTAACCCTCACCCTCACCTTAACCCTAACCCTAACCCTAAGGACTAACCGTAAAACTAACCCCTAAACCTAACCCTAAACCGAATGATAACCCTAACCCTAACCCTCACCCTATCCCCTAACCCTAACCAGAACCTTAACACTAACCCTTTCCCTAACCCTATAACCCTAACCCTAACCCTAACCATAACCATAACACTAACCCTAACCTTCTAACCCTAACGCTAAACCTAAACCTAACCCTAAACCTAAACCTAATCCTCAGCCTCAAACAAACCTAATCCTAGCCCTAAAACTAATCCTCATCCTAACCCTCACCCTCACCTTAACCCTCACCCTAACCCTAACCCTCACCCTCACCCTGACCCTAACCCTAACCCTATCCCTAAAACTAAACCTAACGCTCACCCTCACCCTCACCCTCATTATCACCCTCACCGTCACGTTAACCATAACTGTAACCCTAACAGTAACGCTAACCCTATCCCGTAACCCTAACCCAAACCCTAACTTTCTAACCCAAACCCTAACCCTAACCCTAACCCAAACCCTCACCTTCACCCTCACCTTAACCCTCACCCTAACCCTAACCCTCACCCTCACCCTGACCCTAATCCTAACCCTATCCCTAAAACTAAACTTAACTCTCACCCTCACCCTCATCCTCATTATCAACCTCACCCTCACGTTAACCTTAACCGTAACACTAACAGTAACGCTAACCCTATCCCGTAACCCTAACCCAAACCCTAACTTTCTAACCCAAACCCTAACCCTAACCCTAACCCAAACCCTCACCCTCACCCTCACACTCACCCTCACCCTAACCTTAACCCAAACCCTAACCCTCACCCCAACCTCACCCTCACCCTAACCCTAAAAATAACTCGAACCCTAACCCTGAACCTCACCCTCACCATCATCCTAACCCTACCCTAACCCTAACCCTCACCCTAAACATAACCCTAACCTTAACCTAACCCTAACCCTCACCTCACCCTCACCCTCACCCTAACCCTAACAGTAACCTAACCCTAACCCTCATCCTCACCCTCACCCTCACCATAACCCTAAACCTAACGATAAACCTAACACTCAACCCTAACCCTAAACCTAACCCTAACGTTAATCCTAACCCTAAGCCTAACCCTCTAACCTTAACCCTAACCCAAACCCTAACCCTCCAAACCTAACCCTAACCCTAACACTCACCCTCACCCTCACACTCACCCTAACGCTCACCCTCACCCTCACCCTAACCCCAACCCTAACCCTCACCCTCACTCTCACCCTCACCCTGACCCTAACCCTAACTCTCTAACCATAACCCTAACCCTAACCCTCTTACCCTAATCCTAACCCTAACCCTAACCCTGTAAACATAACCCTCACCCTAACCCTAAGCTTAACCCAAATCTAAACCTCACACTCACCCGAACCATAACCCTAACCCTCACCCTAACCCTAACCGTATCCCTAAACTTAAACCTAACCCTCACCCTCACCCTCATCCTTACTATCACCCTCACTCTCACCTTTACCCTAACCCTAACCCTAACAATAATGCTAACCA
>NC_143536.1:911231-955856 GCF_031878675.1 Megascapheus bottae
AGGATTGGCAGTCGGTGGCCATCTGTCTTCAGTCACGAGAGCCCAAATTGCTGACTGAGTCACGGGCGCACTCCTGGAGGAGGAGATGGGAGGTTCTTCAGGGCTCGGGGAGGCTCTGGCAGTCCGCAGTGCTCGTGAGTGTCCTAGTGACTCAGCGTGTGGATGGGTGCTGTGTGGGCCAGCGGCGTTGATCTTCAGGTTCTCAGACCTGATGGCTCTGCAGGGGCTCCTGGCGGGCCAGCAGGGCGTCCCCTGTGTGCCTCCTCCAGCGCCTCTGTCCGCCCACAATGGCGGCAGCTTCTCTTAGGGCCCGCGAGTCGATGTCCTGGGAGCTTGTTGGTTGTTCGGGGATGGAAGGCTGCAGAGAGAAACGACGTGTGTGTGAGTGTGTTTGTGTGCATGTGTGTGTGTGCGTTTGTGTGTGAGTGTGTGTGTGTGTGCGTGTGCATGTGTGTGTGTGTGCGTTTGTGTGCGTGTGCGTGTGTGCGTGTGTGCATGCATGTGTGAGCCTGTGTGTGTGGATATTGCCTGTGTCTGCGATGGACTGATGATTTCTTTCTATGTGTGTGTGCCATGGATTGCTGACCGCCTAGAGTGGCGCACACACCACTAAGTACTACATTGAAATTCAGCTCCTGCTCTCTCTTGAGAAGGGGAAGGAATGTTTCAAGTGTTTTCCACAAGAGAAAGCAATTAGAAGCCAGATCCTGGGGACTGAGTGGGGTGTGGTGGGGTGAGAACCGGTGCTCTGAGGTGTCTGCAGCCTGGAGACTCCTGCTGTCATCCCCAGGCTTTGTGCTCTCCCGAGCCATGTTTTGGGGATCATCTGGGGTAACTCTGTTGGAGGCTTTCCTCTAGGTGTCCCAGCGGGTTAACACAGCATGGAAACGTTTCTCCGTAGACTGGAGCAGGGCCGTCTGGCCCAGCAGCTCTGCCAGAGGGGCTAACCCGTGAGGAAACCCCATTTCCCCACATCCTCCTGTCTCCTCCGGTGTGGAGGGCAACAGGGGCTCACTGCCCAGACATCTGGGGCCGCATGGGACCAGGCACCCGTCCTCCAGACCCTGCCTGTGTAAACACACGGTTGTGTCATGTCCCAAGGGCCAGGGGCCACCAGGCCCTCAGGGGCAAAACCACCTGCCAAGGTGAAGGGCGGAGGTGGACACTCAGGTGACGGGGACTCGATTGAGTGTGACAGTTTCCTGAGGAGCCTATGACATGCTCGCTTGTGCACACACACTCGGTGACTGTTGACTGGGCACTCCCTCGCCACGTGTGGTGGTAGTGTGCGCACTCTGGCTGTGAGCTGTCCCCCGAGTTGTGCATGACCGGGCCAGCGCGCCTGTCCTGGACTTTTACTCACATTCAGTACTTCAGAAGGCGAGTGAATGCATTCGTGTAGGCATTGACGTGTGTAGGAAACTGGAATAAAAGCAGGGACAGGCGTGCGTGTGTGTGTGGTGAGGTGGGTGTGCGTTCATGGCATGTGTGTTGTTTTCTGAATTCTAAGTCTGTGGAATGGCTCTGGTCTCCAGCACTCTCAGGATTCTCTGAGCCGCTCAGCTTGGTGTTCTTCAGGTCTCTGTGAGTGTGTGCATGTGTGTGCATGTATGTACATGTGTGTACGTGCGTGTGCACAGAGTAGCAGCCTGACTTTGTGCATTCTAGATGCTTGGCAATTATTCATCGAGACGAGAGTGTCCGCCCGGCAGGAAATGTCTTCCCGTGCTTCAGCGCCTCTCGCCCACCATCTGTTCGTCCCCTGGTAGATAAGGGGGGTGGCGTCTGCCTGCCTGGTGCAGGCACAGGAAGTGCTCACCTGCCACCACTGCCTCTGTGAGCAGAGACACAGCCAAGCAAGGAGGAGAGCTGGGAGGGGAGAGGAGGGCAGGAGGAGGCGAGAGGGAGAGGGGAGGGGAGAGCACGAGCGCTGACCCCTTCACTGGCTCTGTCTGAGGGCGAGTTGTCTCACTGTCAGCCCTGGGAGCTGTTGCCTGGGTCCAGTCACCAAGCCAACATTTCCTGTGTGTTCTGAAAGTAAGAAAAGGACAAAGGGAGAGGACGAGGCCGGGGGAGACCGTGGATTAATAGAGACTAGACAGCAAGAGGCTGCCCTGTCCCGCACACCACACAGGAGCCCGGCACGCCTGCAGACGACTGCGACGCTTCCACCGTGAGATTTCCCCGTGAAGGCCCAGAGGAGCAGTCCTGGGCGTCACCCGACCCCCGCCCCTGCCCCGCCGGAATAAATCACCAGAGCAACACAGCACCAGAACCGGTCAACAGAAAAGGCACAGCAAGAGACCCAGAGCATCAACCACAGAATTCAACCTCTGACAATCTGCTGTCATGCGAAGCGTTTGAAATGTGTCCTTACGTCCGGAACTTGCCACTTCATATTTGAAAGTTGATTGAGGTGCCAGGACAGCGAGGAGAGGGGCAGCTGGACTACATTTTCACAGTCGGTTCTAATGAGCACGAGGCCAGGTGGTGCCTGGCTGTCCTTCAAACTTTCCTCTTTCAACCGTGTGTGTGTATTCGTGTGCGTTCACATGTGTCTGCGCGTGCACGTGTGCGTGAGCTAGTACGAGGCTTGAACGCAGCTCGGCACTGCCACTCAGCCTTTTCCTCACTGATGGCACTCTACCCCTCCACCTAGTCTGGATTTGTGCTGGTCAGTTGGGGATAAGGGTCTCACAGACTTGTTGGCCTGGGCTGGCTTTTGAACCTCTATCCTGGGAAGTTAATGCCACTTTCTTGCATGCAGCAAGGATTCTTGGCTGTCTTGTGGAAGGGAAGGTTCTAGAAAGAACCCCCGGGTGCAGGACCAGAGAAGTCACAGCCAGGGTCCCGGGGAGGAAGCCACCTGGAGGCCAGTCTTGTCTGTGCCAGCTCAAGGTGCCGTGAGTTGAACTGGCCAGCCTCGAGTCTGGTGCTGCCCTGTGCTGGCTGCCCCTCCCCGCCACGTCCCCTCCACAGCCGGCCTCGGAGGTCATCGCCCAGGTCCGGGCTGGGAGCCACTGGGCTCCACTGTGGATGGCAGCGTTGGTGCCGTGAGCTGCCCAGCCCGCTCGCCGGGCCGGAGTGTGGGGCACCCAGGACGCCTCTCCTGTGTCACCTCACGGCTGCCTTTGGCCTCCAGGCATTTGCCACCTGCTGTCCAGCCAGGCTCTGGCCATTGTCCATTAGTAACCAGGCAACAGGGACATTCGGGGCTGCTGCCGTGTATCCACGAAGGGCGGCTCAGGAACAAACAAGAGGGCTTGGCACCGGCAAGAGGCCAACGGGGGCCATCACCCTGGATACGGCTGAGCTCTCCACCCCGGGGCCTGGAACCTTCTGTTCCCATCACGCTCCCGTCCTTGGACCCAGGGTGTGCAGGCTTGGTTGCTATGGAGAGCCACGCAGGGCCCTGGCTTCCCTGAAGGGGAGCTGGGGACAGTCGAGCTTCCCGGCTGGCCTTCTGGGGCAGCGGGCGCTGACCTAGCAGTGGGAAGCGGCCGCGGTCCTGGCAGGGTGAGCAGGGCCGGCGGCAGGGCCTCCGCCGCGAGAGCTCTGGCCTCCGTCCTGGGCACCCGACCCTGGGCCGGGCCCGGTGACGGGGCGGTCACGAGGGCCAGGCAGGCCCTGCTCAGTCCTCCGCCCCTGCACCTGCGGCCGGACGCCGAGGCTGGCTGGCTGCACACGGAGGCACGGCGTGTTCTTCTAGGTCTGGCTCTCCGGTGTCTTCATTCAAAGGTAGCTTGCTGGAAACCACGCTGTCCTCTTAACACAGAAACTTCACACAGGAAAGAAGCTGTGTGGTTTCGCTCTAAGATGAAAACTCATCTCTGCCGAAGGATGGTGCCTAAATCCTCCCTCCCTCCCTCCCTCCCTCCCCTGCTTCCTCCCTCCTTTCTTCCCCTCCTTCCCTCTCCCTGGTCCCTCTCTCCCCTCCAGATGGATGCGCTGTCTCATCTCGTCTTCATTCTTTCCATGTGCAGTCTCCCCCTTGCTTTGGGCTGCAGGGGTCTTGTCTCCATGGTG
Organism: Megascapheus bottae; assembly: GCF_031878675.1. Classification (NCBI taxonomy): domain Eukaryota; kingdom Metazoa; phylum Chordata; class Mammalia; order Rodentia; family Geomyidae; genus Megascapheus; species Megascapheus bottae. The sequence continues at coordinate 915,258 of NC_143536.1, forward strand.
ATTGGCATGGGAGGGGTGACCCGAGCCTGTCCCCTCTCGGGCCTGTGACGAGGCCTTCCGGGTTGCATGGTGCCCCCGGCCTGTGGAGGACAGAGGGGAGGGGCAGCCAGGCTGTGAGGGACGAAGGGGACACAGCACGGTGCACGGCCCCCCACCCCAGGTATAGCTGTCCCATCAGGAGGCCCGGTGCCCTGACCTTTAATAAGGACAGCTGGCAGAGCCACCCCCCACGCCTCGGGCTCCTTGAACCAGAGCCGAGGGTAGAGCGAGGTGAAGACCCCTGAATACATTCTGCTTTTATACATTTTTAAAAAGGGCAATTAGCAGGCATGACATTTTCATCTGACTTTCTCCGAAAGGGCCTCGTGAAATAAGACGGAATGGAAGTGAGGGCTGCTGGGAGCCTGGGCCACGAGGCCTCGTCGTGTGTTGCTTGTTCCGTTTTTGGGGTGCTGGGGGGCCCAGGCTGGCTCAAGCTGGTGGTCCTGCACCTTCCTGAGGGCGTGGTCACAGGTATGGCTCTCACGCCAGGCACCACGACTGCAGACGTGTTCTTGGTGGCTGTGACCGATGGGCTGCTGGCCCTGAGGGGCCACCCGAGGCAGGAGCCTCTTCCAGCCGCCCCAGGCTCGAGAGACAGCGGCCGCCTCCCCCACCCTCAGCCCCTGCGCCCACGCAGCTGAGCAAGTCCTGGATGCCCAAGGCCAGGTCCATTCTGCCAAGGCTGTGCCCGCGTCTCCTGCCAGCGCGGGGCGTCAGGCCCGGCTGGCCTGTGCGGGCGTTTCTGCGAGTTCGTGAGGGTCGGTGCAATCAGGTGCCAATGCAAGCTGGACCTGTGGACGTGATTCTTTTGCACAGTGCACGAGACTTCATTTTCCCTCCGCCCTCCCTCCCTCCTCCCCGTGCCCCTCTCATGGCCCTCCCCCACGAGACCTCATTTTCCCTCCCACCCTCCCTCCCTCCTCCCTGTGCCCCCTCTCATGGCCCTCCCCCACGAGACTTCATTTTCCCTCCGCCCTCCCTCCCTCCTCCCCGTGCCCCCTCTCATGGCCCTCCCCCACGAGACCTCATTTTCCCTCCCACCCTCCCTCCCTCCTCCCCGTGCCCCCTCTCATGGCCCTCCCCCACGAGACATCATTTTCCCTCCCACCCTCCCTCCCTCCTCCCTGTGCCCCCTCTCATGGCCCTCCCCCACGAGACTTCATTTTCCCTCCGCCCTCCCTCCCTCCTCCCCGTGCCCCTCTCATGGCCCTCCCCCAGAACATGTTTCCCGATGTTCATTTTGCTCAACGGTTTGTTAGTTGTTCGGAGAAGTTACACCTTTGGACTCCTCCCCCAGTGTTTGTGTGTATGCAACCTGCTTCTGTTATCATGCGTGTTTGCACTTCAGACCCAGTGTCAACACACGAGAGAAAACATGTGCCATTTATCTCTCTGATACTGACGGGCTTCATTTAGCATCATATTTTTCCCCCTAGGTCCATCCATTTCCTTGCAAGGACATTCTTCTTAAAGAAAGAAATAGCTGTCTGGAAGCGTTCTGTGGTCAGGCAATGGAGGGTTGAGTGAAAAGGCTTCTTCAGCCTTTTTCTTTGATATCCCATTTACTTTAAAAAAATCACTTAAATTTTGACTAATAGTGGCTCAGTTAAATGTCCAGTTGATGAAACGTGTTGCTCAGTGTGGGGTCTGTCCTGTCTTCCTCTGTCCACTCTCAAGAGGGTTGAGCAGGAACAGCCGATTGTGTCAGTACACAGAGCCGGTGAGTCGCGGGCTGGGGGGGGAGCTCTGGAGATAAGCATTCTGTGTGTGCTGGAAGATGATTGCATTACAGGGCTCATCAACCGGTCTGCAGCCGGGCCTAAATAAGGCCTTGGAGCTCAGGACATGGTCGCAGCTAACTCAATTAAGTCATCAAGACGGAAGCCAGGCCGGGCAGTAAATTCATTTTGAATCCATGGGTGTGGCTCACTTTTGAGCGTGATCAGCGCACCTCCACTGGTGGCTGCCCATCGAGATGGGAAGTCAGTCCTCACCCCTGCAGCTGCAGCCTTCCTCTGGGCCCACAGCCTGTGCAGAACCCTGCCTGGGCCTGGGCCTGGCCTGGGCTCGGCAGGTGACTTGTTTGGTCTGTCCAGTTCCACACAGGCAGGAAGAGTTCTGGAGAGCCGGCTGACTGTGGATCTCCACAGTGATGTCCACTGGTGTTTTCCCAGCTGGCTGACCCCTTGACAGAGTTTCCAGGCCGCGATCCCCCTCTGTATCGGCTGACATCCCAGAGCTCAGGCAGACGCCTGCGTCTGCATAATTAACTTGGTGGTTTGCACGTTTAAGGAATGTCTGGGCTTCTTCAATCAGACGCAGCTCTGCTTCTACTTGACGAAGGTTTGCAAGGCAATGAACTGTGTGCACGTGCTGTCTACTGAAGCCCCGGCCCGCTGCGGTGCAGGTGGCCAGCCCCGTCCTCCTCAGAGCTCCTCAGAGCTTTCTGGGGGCCTTTGTAGACCCCCTTTCTTGGGTTTGAATCCAGGGACTTGTGTGTGCCAGGCAAGAGCAGTGCCGTGGAGACTCGGCCCAGCCCATGGTTTCCCCAGACAGCATTGCACTATGCCGCCCAGGCTGGCCTCCAACCCGAGATCCTCCTCTCTCAGCCTCCACAGGGCTTTCTGGTTGGAATCACCGTGGGTCGTGGGCTGAAGCAGTGGGCCCAGGTTAGGGGGCTACAGCAGGTCCTCAGAAAGCAGGGGCCCTCCAGGTGCCGATTGCATATCTCTGTCTGTACTGGAGAATGCTGCTAACATTCATGCTGTGCGCGTGCGCGCGTGTGCGCATGTGTGACTCCTGTTCTGAGGTTCTTGCACCTTAGTTATAAGACTCCAGCCTCTACAAGACTTCAGCCATCTGCTTGGTACAGCCTTCCTTCCCTCCCGCTTGCCCCCCCTTCCTTCCCCTCTCCCTCCTCCTCCCCCCTCGCTCCCCCTCCCTCCCTCTCTTTCCCCTCCCCCTCCCACACGGCGCTTTCTGCCATTGCAAAGGCCATTGTAGCTGTTAGTCAAGGCAATTGGAACCGTTTGTTAGAAGGTGACGTTGTGACAGAGTGGGTTTAGCGGCGGTGTGGGGAGGTTGGGCCTGCTTTGCTGTGGAGTCTGCTCTGCTGTTGCACCGGTGGTCTTGGGGACAGGCCTCAGTACTGGCCCTCCGGTGTCACAGTCCGAGAGCCACGGGGCCCCATCCGTTCACTGCCACCTGCCTGGAGGGCGAACAATACAGATGCAGCACCAAGGGCTGGTGTGGTGTGCAGGGTGGAGGAAGGGTGAGACCCCCAGGCTCTGCCCGGCAGAGGGGGCCGTGGCTGGGGTGGTGTGTGTGTGTGTGTGTGTGTGTGTGCACGTGCATGCGCCGTCCTGGGGCTTGAACAGGGCCTGGGTGCTGTCCCTGAGCTTTTCTACTCAAGGCTGCCCTGCGGCCGCTCTTCAGGGAAGCCCCTCTGAGGGCCACCTCTGTAACCTTCTGCTGCCCGCCCTCTCCCTGCCAGACGAGCGGGTGCAGGCAGGCCGGCCTTCCGCAGTGCAGCCTGGCATTCTGTGTGAGCCTGGCACCAGGACATCTCCGCCAGGGAGCCTGACACTGCAGCCCCTGCCCACCGCGGCACACTGGACAGCGGGCGTCCCCAGACCTCGCCACAGTCCTTTCCAGGTGGACGGAAGGTCCATCCCAGGCCCTGGAGCAGGGCGGCGGGCTGCCTGGGGGCCCATGGCTGTTGATTGGCAGCCCTTCACTGTGTCCAGGGAGGCAGCTCGGCAGGCCTGGGAGCAGCGAGGCTGGTGACGGAGGCGGCGGCGGAGGGCAGACGGCCCCCCTCTGGGGTGGTGAGCCGCCCCGGCGGGCGGGAGCGGGGCTGCTGCCTCTTGTCCACGGGACACTGTGAAGGAGGAACTCTGTCCACAGGAAGGGGCGGCTTCGTGAGTGCCTCCATGAAGACATGTCTGGGATGCCGTCCCGGGAGCGGCTCACGCCTGTATCCCAGCTGCTCCCGAGGCTGAGATCCCAGCGAGGATCGTGGTTCAGAGCCAGCTCCGACAGGGAAAGTCCGTGAGATCCCTGTCTCCAATGACCCACCAGGACCCGGAAGCGGAGCTGGGGCTCAAGTGCTGGATGCCCGCCACTAACCTTAGTGAGAGCTCAGGAACGGCGCCCAGGCCCCGAGTTCAGGCCCCCCAAGAGTGTGTGTCTTCACTAGCCTTTTGATTAAGAGGTCAGGTTGCTTTGCTGGGTGAACTGGACTCTCCCGTGGTGGCGTTGGTTCTGGGGTAACTGGGGGGATGGTGAGGTGTCGGCACCGGTGTCTCAGTCTCCCAGTTTCTGATGAGCGGGTCTGGCCTGATCCCTCTTGACCTGACCTCTTAGCTCCTGCCTGCATGGCGTGGCGTGGGCAGTGGACAATCTCCTCGTCTCCCTCTGGGCTTTGCACAAAAGCCCAGAGGAAATGAATTTTCGGAGGAAATCCCGCCCCCAGCCCCGCAAATCCCTCAGCCATGTCGGGGAGTGGACAGGAATTTAATCCTGCTGGGAGCGGGTGTAACAGAGCTCTGAGTGTCCTCTGCCCCTCAGCAACAGCAGACCGCTTCTTCCTCGGCCTTCCTGCCGACGGTCAAGTCCACCCTTCCCTTCCTGGCCTCAGCTCCTCACGGCTCGGCCTGCTTTCTGGGCGGAGGGCTTTGCTCCAGGCCCCCACTGTCTGCCTTGGGGGGAGCCTGCCCTGGCACTCTCGCTCCGGTGTGACTCGTTTAGAACTCAAGCTCATTGACGGCCTGTGGCGCGCACATACGCTTTGTTTAGGACCCGGGGCTCCGCTTACGGCCTGTGGCGCGCACATATGCCTCTCGGCACCTTGGCAGCGATGCTGCAGCTTCCAGCAGCGTGTGCTAAGGAGCTCCTGCCGTCGTCGCCTGCCAGCAGGGCCGGGTCCTCTTCCGTGCTTTCCAGACCCGCCGATGGCCTCCAGATTCTCTTTGCTTGGGTAGAGCGCCGGTTGAGCAGGCAAGATGGGTGCGCATAAGGCACCGAGTTCAAATCCTTGTCACCTCCGCCCCTATCCAGGAAAGAGCTGAGAGTGCGCGTTGTGGATGTCCAGGAGAAGGCCAAGAGCTGGGGGCAGGGGCATCTGGATGTGTTTCAGAGCAGCCGGAGGATGGCACGGCTGGAGCAGAGTGAGAGAGGAGGAAGTGGAGCAGCAGGGGGCGAGGGAGGCCGGCCAGATGCTGAGATGCAGGCCTTGGCAAGGTTTTGGATGGGAATCTGGGCCAGTGTGCTGTCTGGATCTGCTGGGTCTGTCAGGGGAGAGGTTGAGTGGAGCACCGCCCGGCTCTGGGGAGCACCAAGGCCCTGGGTGGAGCACTGCCCGGCTCTGGGGAGCACCAAGGCCCTGGGTGGAGCACCGCCCGGCTCTGGGGAACACCGAGGCCCTGGGTGGAGCACCGCCCGGCTCTGGGGAGCACCGAGGCCCTGGGTGGAGCACTGAGGCCCTGGGTGGAGCACCGAGGCCCTGGGTGGAGCACCGCCTGGCTCTGGGGAGCACCGAGGCCCTGGGTGGAGCACCGCCCGGCTCTGGGGAGCACCGAGGCCCTGGGTGGAGCACCGCCCGGCTCTGGGGAGCACCGAGGCCCTGGGTGGAGCACCGCCCGGCTCTGGGGAGCACCGAGGCCCTGGGTGGAGCACTGTCTGGCTCTGGGGAGCACCAAGGCCTTGGGTGGAGCACCGCCTGGCTCCAGGCTTCAGGAGATGCCTTGGGAATAGTACTTGCTCTTTGAGCTTGGTGGCAGCCATGCAAGCAGCGTCGTTTCTGCTTTTTTTTTGTTTTTGGTGGGTCATGAGCTTGATCTCCTGGGCGCTGTCCCTGAGCTCTTCAGCTCAAGGCTACCACCCAACCCTTGAGCCAAGCCCCACTTACGGTTTTCTGGTGGTTCATTGGCGATAAGAGTCTCAGGGTCGTTAGTGCCTGGGCTGGCTTTGAACCTTGATCCTCAGGTCCCCTCCTCCGGAGTGGCTAGGGTGACAGGAGTGAGCCACTGCACCAGCTTCGTTTCTGCCTTTAAAGGGCAGCAGACTTAGCAATGCGAGCTCTGAGCTACCATTTTCTTGTTTTCTTTTTTTTTAATTGTATTTGATTGTGAGGATAATGTGTAGAGGGATTACAGTTACATTCCTCCGGTGGTGGGTACATTACCTCTCGCACCTTGATACCCCTTCCCATGCTTTTGTCCCCCTTCCTTCCCCCCTCCCCGTGAGCTGCCATTTTCATGACTTGCCCCTGTGTCACTGGTGGCTTACTAATCATTGGAGAAGGATCCAGAACCTTCCTCCATCAACCTTTGATCTGGGCATCCAGGCCCACTCACTCCACCCTGCCCTCCCCTCCCTCGTTTATCTTGAGTCCCGTCAGTCTGGTGTCTCTAGATCAGGTTCGTCGCTGGACTCTGGGCTGGGGCCCTGGTGTGCCTTTTTGAGGAAGAGTCCCATGCCGGGTGCAAACCTCTCTGCAGGTGCCTAGCAATCCTCCCATAGTTGTGGGAGAAAACCGTGGCTGCTCTAACAGACGATGGAAACATGAGCAAGGCAGGGGGCTGTGAGAAGTCCTCGACTCCCAACCAGACCCGACAGCAGGATTCCACAGTCAGGCTTTGTGTGCAGTCTGCGTGGTCTCAGAGTTCCTGCCTTAGTCTGCAGAAGGTGAGGGGTGCCCAGCGAGGCCCAGCGGTCAGCTCAGAGGCCTGGATCTGAGGATAACTTTCTCAGGCCATCTGGCCACTCTGTGGTGGGCATGTGACCCCACGGCCTCTCCAAGGTGGGGTGGCCTCTGGGTGGTCACCTCAGCCCCACCCTCTACTTCCTGGCCCTGCACAGACCACACATGGCCTCACGGAGGCCAGGGCCACCCCCAGGCATCCCGGGGCCGGGAGGAAGGAGGCCAAGAGAGGCAGGTGCTGGGCTGTTTGGCCCTGGTGGGGTCCCACGAAGAAGCGGCTGCAGCTTCACCAGGAAAAGCCGAGGTCGGGCTGTAGGAGTGTGAACTGGGCCGTGTCTCTCTGACCCCGAAGGCCAGTGTCTTCCGTCCCTTGGTGATACAGATACGGCTGAAAGTTCAGCAGCTTGGCTCAGGATCTGCAGTCCTCCCACGGAGGCTGGCTGCCCTGCCCAGAGCCCTGCCTGCGGGAGACCTGCGCCTTCCTGCCTCCTTTCCTGCCCCTGGCCTCGCCCTGCCCACTCTGCTCTGCACATGGGCGCTGGGCCTGGCTCCGGCTCCCAGGTGCCATCGCTGACTTGTGGCTGTCATGGTCACCGCAGGAGGACAGCCAGCTCCTCCAGCTCCGGGAGGAGGTGCTGCCCCGCCTGGCAGCTGTGTTTGTTTGCCTCAACAGAGGTGTATTTGTTGGTGATCGCAAAATATTTTGATCCCAGATGTCCAAGTGGATCACAACTGTGGAAGTGTTTGTTTTCTGACGTTGCCGGGTGTGGATGTTGCCGTGTTCTCAGTTATTCTTCCGGAGACGATGAGGGGGGACCGGCCTGGCTCGGTCACTGGGAAGCATTACCAGAGCAGCCAGATGCCTGCTGGGCCTGCTGCGTGTCTTTGCCTCACTCTGGGGACCCCAGGGAAGGCCGAGTGGACATCACGGGGTAGCCGGGACATGGCGCCCCCAGATGTACCATGTGTTTATGAGACCCTGTGGCTTTGCTTATGGGGAAACGGAGTTCTGGGGAGACTCGGCAACCCGCTGGCAGCCAGCCCCGAGGGGTGTGCTCGTGGTGCTGTCCCGGACAAGAGGAAGCTGAGAATGATGCCATCGCTCTGCAGGGAGAGCTGCAGCTGCTGCCTACTGCCTTGCAATGAGTGGCTCTGCAGTGATTGCCTGGAAGGACACTGGCCACTTGTTCCTGGGTGGGCGTGGGGGGCACCGCCCAGCGGGCTCGTGGCTCTGGGGCGGCGTGGCGTGAGGGCATGCTGCCACCTGGGCTGTGTTTCTAACAGTGATTGGCCTCTGGCCTGGTCCCGTGGGAGGCCGCCGGGGGGTGGACGGGCCTGACCACATCCCGGAGCGCAGGGTGGGATTCAAGGTGGCCATGGTGGAGACCGGCGGATGACAGGGCACCTTCCCGTCCCGGCCCTGGGGCTGGGAGTTCGGGCGGGGCCAGCTGGGGTGGGCTCCTGTGAGGTTCCCGGGCCCTGCTGGGGGTGGGGGTCCTAGCTCCTCGAGGCTGTGGGTTGCACAAGTGCCCCTGTGGGCCCATCTCCATGCCCACTAGCATGTGGGAGCAGGTCACGCACTGTGGGACCTCATCTTGGCTGGATGTGGCTGCCATGCCCGGAGAACCCTGGGGGGCCCCCCGGGCCTGGGGTGTCGGGGTCATCTGCAGCACAGGCCTGGCTGTGTGCCCAGGACGCAGGGCTTGACAGGATGGCCGCATCTCCCGCCCGGCGCCAGGCTCTCTCCTGGTCCAGCCTGGTTTTACTGTTGATGTCTTCACTCACCATCCCCGCCTCCATCCTCAGCGGTGAGTCTGTCCAGGAAGCCTCACGGAGGGAGGAGAGTCCCTTGGCCATGTGGCTCTCCGCCAGTGTGGCCCAGGCCCTGTGCTTGCTGTGGTGTGATGGAGAGGAAGACAACAGCCAGGCTTGGGTTTAATGATCTTGGCTCCGAGCCAGTGTGACCCCTGTTCAGATGCTGCTTGCTGCTCTGCATTCGCCCTCTTCTCCCTCCTCCTGCTCCAAGGACAGGCCGGGGTCCTTGTGGTGGGGAGAGGGCTGGGCTGTCGCTATGACAACCCTGGGGCTCCTGCTGGGCCCTTCTGGTTCCTGGAAACCTCGCCCCAGATGCCGGCTGCACAGAGGTCGTTTGTGCAGATGCTCTAAGTGGCACCCCACGGTGGTTCTGCTTTGCCAGCCACAGTTCTCCAGGTCTCTCAATAGCCTCCCTCTGCTGGCTCACGCCACCAGCTTCCGCACGACCTCCAAGGTGAGAGTCATCCAGACGACCGCCAGTCAGCTCGTGAGCAGCCACCTCTCCGGACAGATCTCATTTGCAGATGTTAAGCCTGCTCCCGCCACCCCTGGCCTGCCCCGGGAGGCAGACGTGCACCTGAGTTCCACCCACAGAGCGTGCGTGTGTTCATGGAGATGGTGACGTGCGAGCAGCCGCAGAGGCCAGCCACCAGCACCAAAGGCCACTGGCATCTGGATGGTGGACGCCCCTGGGTGGCCTCTGTAGCCGTGGACAGAGATTAGGTGGCTGGTGGGAAGTATTCACTCCCATTTCCTGCCAGGCCTTCGCCACGTATCCCAGCGTCCTCACAGGAGGAAGACGAGCTGCCTCTCTCTTCATCTCCCCAGTCCTGCCACATGTCCTGGGGCCTTCCTCCCCCACTCAGGCCGCTCGCTTCCTGACCCCCGACCCCGGTCCAGGGCGTGGCTCCGTGGGGGGCTGTCCTCCCGGCCAGGGCATCTCACGGGTCCAGAGCATTCACTGGACCCAGCTACAGAGAGCAGAGCAGATCCAAGGCCTGTCCTGGGGGCTCGCTCCCATGGGCCTGTGCGCTCTCTCTCTCTCTCTTTCTCTCTCTCTCTCTCTCTCTCTCTCTCTCTCTCTTTCCCTCCCCCCCCCTCTAAAGTGCGGAAAGCAACCCTCATTGTCTTAGGGCATTTAGATCTCCATTTAGAAGCCAGTGGCTCTACCCAGGGCTGAGATTTCTGGAGAGAGGGGACCAAGCCAGGCCTTGACAGCCGTTCACCTGACTAACGCCCCGCCTGCAGCATCCCGGGTGAAGGGCAGACAGGCAGCAGCAGTCTGGCCGTGGACCTCAAGCCACGCGGTGCACAGGGATTAGATCCCAGCTCGGTGCCACAGCCCGGCTCATCCATGTATATTTGTCTCAAGAGCATATTTTGGAGAAGTCACATTTGGCAGGACAAGATTCAAGCGTTTGTTTACATCCCTTGAGCAAAATACGTCCTACATAATTTATGTTCTAATCTCTAGTGAAATGGTCCAAGCAGCTGAGATTCCAGGCCGGGGCCACCCTGCCTGGCCCTGGAATTAGACAAACAAGGAAGACGGCCCCAGGGCCGGTACTGGGCCTCTGACCACAGCACCGCGCCACCTTCCCTGCTGTGACCTCAGAAAGGGCAGGCTGTGTCTTTGGTGAGTGTGGGTGCCTGCCTCGCCCCGTCCCTGGGAGACGACGCAGAGGTCACCTTGCAGCAGCACAAGCCTTGCCCATGGTGGCTGTTTTAATGCCGTGACCAGCGTGCTTCTGATCAACACTTCCAAGAAAACCTCTTCCCTCAGCGAAGGAGACTTGAGCCAAAAGTGATCCCCAGCCATGGTGTTGGGATTCACTTTCTACAAGCCAAGGGACAGAGGAGGCGGCCCCGCAGGCCGGGCATGGCTGTGTTTAGTGCTCGCTGGGGAGTAAGGTCGGCATGTTCCTCACCCATGGAGTCTCCTGCTCGCTGTGGTGAAAAGGGAAAGAGGCCTCTGCAAGTCACAGTGCTGGCTGAGAGAAAGCAGCTGCCATGAGCAGGACAGGCAGGACCCTGGACGAGGGCAGACAGGATGGTCCTCTGCTCTGGACACTGCCTGCCTGGACAGAGCCTGTGGCCTCCGGCTGACCCGGGCGGGCACCAGTGGATTGACTGTGTGACCGCACTTCTGTTGTCCAATCTCTCCAAGGACCGTTACACTAATGAAGAGCGTTGGAAGTACACCCGGCCTGGCCGAGGTTGACCACTGTCCACCAGAAACCTGGTGTTACACTTCTTTTCTTAAAAGTGTTTTTCCGGTGTCAGAATGAGGGCTTGAACTCAGCACTTCCCGCTCTCGCTTTGCCTTTTCACTCAAGGCCTGCGCTCTACCCCCGGAGCTTCACCTCCACGTCTGGAGGCTCCTTGGAGACAGGGTCTCTCAGGTTTGCCTGGCTGGGCTGGCTTCGAACCATAGCCCTCACGTCTCAGCCTCTCCGCAGCCAGGATTCCAAGTGTGGGCTTCAGGTGCCCACTTTGAGCCTCCTGGTTTTAAAGTTGACACTTAGGTAGGTCTGATCTCCATGGGCTGGGGTCACCGCAGGAAGGCCTCGGGGAAGGCTACGGAGGAAGGCAAGGAGGGAGGCAGCGGAGCTCCTGAGAGACGCGTCCCACTCGCAAACCCTGCCGTAAATCACCACTCGAGGAAGCGAATGCTTGTTTACAAAGTCACTTAACGCTCCTCCAGGTTCTGTTCTCTGTGGCAGAGCCCTCCCGGGCTCACCGTCCACGTTAATGGAGTTGTGATGGATGGGTTTTCCTGTCTGCACTCGTGGCTGGCAGCCCGGCTCCTGCAGTGGGGAAGGCCTGTTGATGCGATCTCATGTTTTGCTCCCCTTTCCCATTGAAAGAGGGGCTCTTTTGGGGGTGGGGTCAGGTGTAGTTAGTAAAGCGTCGCCCAGTCCTTCTTCCAGGCTGAGCAATGTTCTCTCACGTGGGGGGCCTGCTGGGCTCAGTGCCTCCTTGGTGAGTCCTGGGCTTTGTTCGCGTGCTGCTGGCCAGGCGTGGCTCTGTGGTCTTTGAGCGCCCACGTCTGCGGTTTCGGGAGCTCTCCTGACGGGGGCTGCTGCTTCGTTTCTCAAGGAACCATTGCGCCGTACCTCACAGCAACCTTCAGCACCTCAACGCCATTGCCAGGGGGGCCCCGTTTTCTGCTTCCATGGCAGGGTGGTGTCTGAGCCCCCCTCCCCGTCAGCCCCGTGGGTTTGGGTTGCGAGGACCCCGGGCAGTCTTCCTGCTGACGTCCATGCAGGGTGCTGTGAACAGAGGAGCGGCAGCTGCGGGGAGGCCTGATCTCAGTGCCGGGGCCCAGGCTTGCGGGTGCCTCTGCTTCCTTGGCTAGCTTGGTCAGCGGCACAGGGCCGCTCTTCATGGTCTACCCTGGCGGTGGAGTGTTTGCAGGTTGTCTCTTACGGCTTGCGGTGTGTTGACTGGGGCTGTCTGTTTAACTTGGAAGTTCGCATGGTTTTCTCGTTCTCTCCGGGCATGGGTTAGAGCTAGAACCCTCCCTGAACCCAGGCCCCTTGAGTCCAACATTCTCCAGCCAGGCCAGTGGAGGCGGCGTCCACTTCCGGGGCCGGAGTGAGGTCACAGAGCATCAGGACCCTGGACAGCCGCCATGCTACAGGGTGGGGGGAGGCCCAGCCTTTCACTGCTCCCACCCCCTTCTCCCTCTCTCTAGAAACCCTGCCTATTCTGCCCCAGGCAGGGTGGCTTTGCAGTCTCTGTCTCTCTGTTTCTTTCCCTCCCTCCCTTGCTCCTTCCCTCCCTCTTTCTCTCTCCCCCCACCCCCGCCCCTCCTTTGTTGGTCATGGGGCTTGAATTCGGGCCTGGGTGCTGTCCCTGAGCTCTTCAGCTCAAGGCTACCACCCTACCCCTGAGCCACAGGGCCACTTCCTGCAGTCTCTTTAAATGTGCATTCCAATGTTGACTTAATCGATCTTCATTAGATGTTTTTATAATTGTTAATAATTACATCGGTTTTCAATGCTGGTCTTGTACTAGACTTACAGGCTGGAGCTATGCAGTTTATATTTGAGCATAATGTGACTGCATATTTATAATTCATAAAGTAATTGCATGTGTCCAGAGATTAAACTGGTCATAAAACTTTTACAGCTTTTCTAAACCCATAAAGCCCCAACTGAATTAATAGATAGGAGAGAAGCAAACGCATGAAACCAGACAAGGTCAAACCAACTCCTACTCAATATGTCAGCTACCATAAAGCTACATAAATCAGATTTCCTCCTGTGAGCAGAGCCGGTTTAGGGTTGGCTGGAAGTTTTCACAGGGGTCCTCTCTTGGACCCTTTTCCAACCCCGCAATTCTGTGCTGCCTTCTGACCTTCATTCTGCACGAAAGTCCATTCAGGCTGGACTTTGAACTCAAAGACAATGTGGTAACCTTCTCGAGCCAATGCAGCAACGCAGGCAGACACAAATGCGGACATGTGAATCCAGTACTGAGGGAGGAAGGGCAGTGAGGTGTGTGTGCGTCTAGTCCTTTCTAGATGTGGTGGAATAAGAGCACCCCGGAGGTTTTCTTGGCTCTCACGGGATCCCCGCCCCCCGCTCAGGGGAGGACTGCTCAGGCTTGTTCTCAGCCTCGAGGCCCCGAAACAGTGGTGCTGCTCTTTGTAACGAAACCCAGCCCATGAATGTGGGTGGGGTGGGGGCTCACACTGGAGGCGGCTGTGCTGCCTGGCCCGAACTCTACCCCCTCCTGTGGTGCCAAGGATGACAGACTGCCTTGAGTGAGTCCTGCCAGGCAGCTTCCTCTCTCAGGCTCTGCTGTCTGCAGTCCTAAGCCTTCTTACTTTAACAGGCTTTAAGCTGCAAAGCTCAGAGGTGACAACTCTGTGTTTCTCTGGAGCTGTGAGGTCTGCGGGCCAAGCTGCCTGGCTCCCTGTGTGCCTCTCAGCCAGGACGCTTTGGCAGAGAGGACACTGTGCACCACGGTCACCATGTCCTCCATGCTGCGGTTCTGACACTGTGGGAGTCACACGCTCACTCCTTGTCACCAGGCTGTGGGCGTGTGTCGCCAAACGAAATGACCAGGCCCTCAGATGTGGCCAGCTGACAGCCATGTGGCTGCTTCATGCAAGGGGGCCTTGGGACCCTAGCACAGAGAGGGGCACACATGCCAGTGGAGAGGGAGGGGTGCTGAGCACCCCGCCCCTGGCTGAGGGAGCCCCGAGCTAGATCCACCCAGTACCCCTCCTTCTGTGGATTGCCATCGTGGCTGCACCCACGCTGATGGTCGTGTGGCAGCTCTGAGCCCACATCCTCGGCAGGCCTTCTGGTCTCCAGCATGCAGCTGAAACCCTGGGCCATCTCTGCTTTGCTTGGCGACTCCGGGGTGGGGTGGCCTGTGGGAAAGACTCAGTTTAATTGGAGCCGTGGCGTTTCCTCGTGGAAGCCCAGGTCTACCAGATGTCCGTGATGAGGCCCTCCAGGGTGAGTCTCTCTTTCTGTGTTGCCCACCTCCTAGGACTGGGTGGGGAGCAGGAGACACTGCACTGCCTGGGTGAGCAGCATCTCCACTCATCTCCTGAGGGCTCAGGGGGCCCAAGCCTGCATCTGCTGACATGCAGTGGGGTGCTGGGCACCAAGTGAAATGACCCACGTAGGGAGTAGGCCGGAGCTGGCACCTCTGTCCTCCCCTTTGGTCCTGACTCCTGGGCTGGGGCTCTCGGCTGAGCTGCACTGAAATCCCCCAAGGGCTCGGGGCGGGGGCAGGTGTTAGTTCTGAGTGTGATGTTGCCTTTCAGCACCCTCTCTGTGGCCAGCTCCCATGGCGGACACCGGGATAATAAGTGGTCCTGAAGTGTGGGATTCGGGGCTCGGGCTGAACTGGGGACACAGTCTGGAGATGTTGCTGTTTCTCCCTGCTGCAATCGCTGCATGGTCATGTTAAGATTGTCTCCTGTGCTTTCTCCCTGGGAAGAGGACTTCATCAGGCTGTGCCACCGGTCTGGAGTGGGGGACATGAGGTAGAAATAAAGTCAGTGGCTGAGAACTTACCCACGATCACTGGGAGGCTGGGCAAGAGGCCCACCGAGTTCCTCCCCTGCTAGGTACTTAGTGCACAGTATTTTATCACACTGGGACGGGCTCCGTGGTCTCCATCCCATGCCCCAGGGGTTGCAGAGTCGAGAGCCAAGTGGAAGCCCCTGTGTTCTGGGTAGAATTCCTGAGCCCTGGGCTCCAACCCGAGCCTCCTCTCACAGCCCTTTCCTTTTGCCCCAGGACAATGAACTGAAGGAAGTCGCCTGGGAGGAGCGTTGCGGGAGACCCCACCATGCAGGCCTTCCTGCCAACGCCCTGCCGCACCACCAGGTAATGACGCCAGCATCGCCCAGCCTAGGGGCCAGTGGGGTGGGGCAGGGGAGCTGACCTGGGCGCCCTGCCTGCCCCCTCCACCTGGACATCTGCTCGCTGGCCTGTCCTGGGAACGGAGGCCCTGGGTCCACAGCTCACTGGCCACTGCTGCTGATGTGGAGCCACTCACTCCACGCTTCACCGTGCGGGCGCCAGGGCTCCCGCCAGGCTCGAAGGACTTCTCAGGCACCGGTTTCGCTGTCTTCCTCTTTGCTGCTGCTTCTGCTTCTTCTTCTCCTCCTCCTCCTCCTTCTCCTTCTCCTTTTCCTTCTTCTCCTTCTCCTTCTCCTCCTTCTTCTTCTGTCCTGGGCTTGAGCTCAGGGCCTGAGCGCTGTCCTTGGACTTTCTCAAGGCTAGAGCTCTACCACTTGAGCCTCAGCATCACTTCTGGCTTTTTTCTATGTATGTGGGGTGCCGAGGAATTGAACCCGGGTCTTCATGCATGCTAGGCAAGCACTCTACCACTAGGCCAAATTCCTGGCCCTTCTTTTTTAAAGTGTCTGTGTCAGGGAGTTAAAAGAGATGATGGGGATAGAGAGTGGGGACCCCCAAACCTGAGAGGGGTGGCTACATGTGTCCCGCTCACTGCACTGCTGGATGGGGGCCCCGAGACTTGAAAGCAGGGTTTCAAAGGCACACGTGTACACTGGTGTTACAAGTGAATCATGGCAGACAGCTGGAGTCAGTGCAAGCGTCCGTCCATGGATGGGTAACAGCACAGGCCCAGCCCTGAAAGGAAGGGAATTCTGACAGAGGCTACGTTGTGGATGAAGTGGTGTGGGCGGGGCATGGCGTAGGATGAACTAAGACAATAAGCATCCCATTTCTGCCTGGTCCTCAGAGAAGATACAGGGCTGACTGGTGGCTCTGAGCAGCTGGTTCTGGGGGGGGGCTGGGGGAAGCTGTGCTTGAGCTTATTCTGGAATGAATGATGCTGGCTGAAGCACGCATGGACGTCTGGACAGGGGAGAGGGCTTGTGACCGTCTCTGCCGCTGCGGGTGGCAGTGTGGTTCTGGTGGCAGCGGGCACTGGCCTGGCTGGGCCAATGAGGCTGCAGGGAGATGGGCCGGTGGCCTTCTTCTTCCTCCTCTTGTCACTCCATGAGCATTGCAAGCTGCTGATGTCCTGGACAGCGATCGGGCAGTGAGCAGGGAGCACAGACCACGCGGGGCCCCGTGGGCGCCCAGCCAGGCCAGTCTGGCCAGAGGCAGGTGGAGTCCCGGCTCTGGACAGCCTCTCTTCCTTCCTCTGTGGTGCTGTGGCCCCCACAGCACCTTGAACTTCAGGAGTCCATCTTTATCCTCCCCTTCGTGTCTGAGACCTCTGTCCTGCCACCTTCCCAGCCCAGCCTGTCCAACAGGCCCGGAGGCAGCACACCCACAGCCTTGCGTTGTGCGGCGTGCGGCAGGAGCCCAGTGACTCACCAGGACAGCTGGCAGGGATATGCCAGCCCGTCCCGCCCCCACGCCAGCCTTGCTCTGCTCCATTCTCCTCCGGCTGCCCAGGCAGCCAGCTATGTGCATACAGGAGACAGAGAGAGAGACAGAGACAGAGACAGCAGCTCCCTGCTGTATCAGGGCTGAGCTGCTGAGTGGAGACTGCCAAGCAGGGGCAGGCAGGGGTGGACAGGGGCGGGCAGAGTTGGGCAGGGGCCCAGGCAGGGGTGGGCAGAGGTGGGTAGGGGTGGGCAGGGTCAGAGGGAGAACGACATCAGCCCCCCCCAGGCAGGTCCTCTGCAGGCAGAGCCTTCTCCACGTCATGTGCAGAACGCAGAGGCCTGGGGCCTCCCTTCCTCACGGAGCTCGTGCTGTGTGCCTGGCTGTTTGGACGTCACACAGGCAGCCGAAGCGCTCGCCCTCTGCAGGCACAGAGGTCTGGCACCCCTTGGCCTGGAGACAGGAGGGCAGAGTGCCCCGAGCTAAAGGTGTGTCAGGTCCTGCAGAGCCTTTGAGAGGAATCTGGATTTTTTTTTTCTGATTTCCATGGAAAGGTCTTGCTATTTCCAGCAGGGAGAAATAGGCTGAGCACTTGGGGTCCCTGCGTGAAGCAGGACTTCTAGGCATCGTGCTGCCCCCAGTGCTGTAGGTGGTGCCAGCGCCTGGCAGGCCAGGCCTCTGGGTCTGAGCGTGTCCTGACACCTTGGTGGAGCTGCCCCCCCCCAAGTTCATGGTCAGTGCCTCGCGCTGCAGCAGCACACCTGACCCAGCATTCCTGTGCCACAGACCTCGCCAGGACCCCAGCCCGCACCCGTGCCACCAGTGTTGAGGCAGCGAGGTTGTTGGTAGCTGGTAGCGTGCTTTTGAGGCCATCACGTGCGCTCTACGGCTTGGGGAGAGGGAAGGAGAGGTCTGTCAGGGCCAGAGCAGGTCACTTCCGTGTGGAGCTCAAGGGGAGTCTGAGGTGCACCCCCCCATTAGAATGTTCCTGCCTGCCTCAGAGGCTGGGGTTCTGGGAGTGAGGTGCGTCTTCAGTAAGCTCACAGCTCAGTCCCGGGGCTGGGGCCTGAGACTGCCAGGAAACCTAGGCAAAAATGCAGAGCTCCGCTGGCATTTGTATCCGCTGTTAAGATGGGTGGAATCGTGAGAAGAATCATCTGTAAGGGACAGAAAGCAATCTAAATTGTCCCAGGTAATGAGGACATGGAATAAATGACGAGCTTCAGATGCAGCTTGATCAAGGCGCTCGAATGACCCCATCTGCCTTTCCCTATGTCTCTCTCCACTCTCTTTCATTGGCTTTGTCCTCAGATGGGTTTTTCCCTTCATGAAGAATTATGGCACAGGAGCTACTCATCTTGTCCTCAGTTTCCCAGTCTGGTCAGAGCATGGTCCCTTCCCAGGCTCTTAGAGAAGACATCTCCATAGAGAGTGATTGGATCACATGGCTTAGCCTCACGCACCCTTCTACTTGGGGTAGAATGACACCGATTGGCTAGGCCTGTGTCACATTCACAGCAGGAGCCAATCACTGTGGCTTGTGGCAGTTGTGGGTGGGGAAGAAGAAGAGGAGCCTCTGCTGGCTGGGCCACACGGTAGGAAGCGCAGGGTGGAGGAGGGAGGGAGGACAGAGGGAGGAGGGAGGGAAGGAAGACTTCCCAGAACTCAAGGATATGTATTGTTGCGAGGCTGCCAGGGCCCAGTGGAGGACCAGGCAGGTGGTGATGGCCTCCGGGTCTCCTTTGCTCTGCTCCTAGGTGAAGGTGGAGTATGCCTGGCTCCTCCACAGGCTCGCTGTGGTGACCAGAGAACGCAATTTGGCCGTGGAGGAGAAGCACCGGCTCCAAGGCAAGCTGGAGAATCTAGAACAGGTCCTGAAGGTAGGGTGGCGTCGTGCACAGGGCCAGCCCCGCTGGCCAGCGCCAGGGGACCAAGCTGCTGCTCCAGAGTGGGAAACAGCTGGAGCTCTCATCAACATTCGTGGCGGCAAAGAGCAATCAGTAACCAGATTGCCGTGTTCCTGGGATCCAGCCTGCGGTGCCAGCCATGCACCACTGCTGGGTGTTTAGCGCCGCTGGGCAGACGGTCCAGAGGCATCGAAGCACGTGGGTTTCTCTCCCATTTTATACCACTTGCTGCCTTAGTGAGTGAGGCAAACCTGGATGTTCTCCCAGACAGCCAGCCAGGAGATAAATATGTGTGCGGGCCAGCGGCCAGCACGTGGCCGCGCAGAGGAGGACAGAGGCGCTTCAGAAGGGTGCTCTCCTGCTGCTGGCGTTTGTGAGTGATGCCAGCCTCTGAGGTGCTGTGTTCTAGGTGGAAAGCTGCAGGTGCCAAAAGCCTGCGGTCGGTGGGTGCTTGCTAGGTTGAGGAGCAGCTGTTGGGGGGGCAGTGACCAGATGGGCATCCTGCAGCGTGAGGGCAGTGAGGGCCAGGCGGGGGCATTGCGCAGATGGGTGATGAGCTGGGACGGGGTATTGCTGCATTCCAAGGACTGTAGAGTTTGTCTGAAACATGTTTATTATATAATGTCCATATAGATGAAGATGCCTGTCCTAGACCCCGTGGCTTTAGGCCATAGCCATTGGCTGCTGCTTATGAGGACTGGAGGATTGGAAGAGTGGAGGACTGGAGGACAGGAGACAGTCCACTCAGGAGACAACAGGTGGACTTCACCCTGTTGCTCTGTGGTTGTTCCTGTGGATCAAGTCCAGCTCTGACCTGCTCTTATTGGAAAGCCTCATGGGGCAGCCTCGCAGGAGGTGCTGTGGCTGTCTGCACAGGCTCAGTTCAGCACAAAGGCGGTCTTCAATGCCCGCTCTAACCATGCTGTCAGAAAAGCCCAAAGAACCCACCTGAGCTGTACACAGGCAGCCCCTGGGATGAGTCCGCCCATCCACCCATCCATCCACCCACCCACCCATCCACCCATCCATCCACCCACCCATCCATCCACCCACCCACCCATCCACCCATCCATCCACCCACCCACCCATCCATCCATCCATCTATCCACCCATCCATCCATCCACCCATCCACCCACCCATCCACCCACCCATCTATCCACCCACCCATCCACCCACCCATCCACCCACCCATCCACCCATCTATCCACCCACCCATCTATCCACCCACCCACCCACCCATCCACCCACCCATCCATCCATCCATCCACCCATCCATCCATCCATCCATCCATCCATCCATCCATCCTCCCATCATCCATTCATCCCACACTGCTTCCTGGCAGGAGCCCAGCGCCTGGGGTCGCTGCCCTGAGTGCAGACTTCCCGCACTGCCAGGTAGTGTGGAAGCTTGGTGAGTTCTCACCGGGTGCTAGTCAGAAACGCCGTGTGGCACAGCAGAGCCGTTTGTGTCACCTCTGCCTCCTGTTTGGGAGCGCAGCATTGCCTCTCCAGCCTCAGAGGAGGGGTAATACAGTTTGCACTGGGTCTGCATCTGGCAGGCAAGCTTCCTTGGGAAGAGGCCCTGGCATTTGTAGGTTACTTAAATGCTGGTGCTAATGTCGACACATGGCTATAAATATCACCACGTTAAAAATAAACCCTGCCACAGGCAGTGCGCTACAGACAGTGGGGTTTCTTCCTGCCATGATGTATCACCGTTGTGTATCATCCCAGCATCCTTCTCGTGCATCCTCATGTGTCGTCCTTGTGTAGGATTCTGCCTGTGGTAGAAGCCAGGGGCTTCTGATTCCCTCTGGACGTCCTGAACCCTGGGTTCCCATGATGGTCAACCCAGGGACCCTTGAGGAAAACCCCAGACACTGGCCACGGGGCTGCTATCTCAGGAGGGAGGCTGGGGAAGGCTTGCCTGAACATCCACACTTCCTAGCCCAGGGTTGGTAGAGGGCCTCTCCAGGAGGTGGGGAGAGCCTGCCCTGCCCACTCCCTGCCCTGCCCTAGTGAGCACAGAATCTCTCGGGCTGCGTCTGCAGGGACATCCACCCAGGAAAGGGAAGCATCAGGTGGGCACAGTGAGGTCCATGAGATGCTGTGCCATGCTGGGCAGTGGCAGAGTCCCAGGGGCTCTAGTCCTTGGCACTTGGTCCTGTGCCTTCCTCCCCAAAGCAGTGAGTGGGCCAGTGTGGCCCTCTGCATGGGACACAGGAGAGGAGATGAGGGGCAGTGACACCAGGAGAGGCCGGCTGACCTTTGGAGGCATTGCCCTTAGCAAGGTGTAGAGGATGAGGGAAGGGCACGACTCTGCCTGCCCTGTGTGGCAGCCTTCTGACTCTGGGCTGGTTCACATCCCTCCCAGACGATAAACCCAGCCCCACCACTCCCCATCAACTCCGAGACTTTCAGCTGCAGTCTTGATCCTATTTTGGCTAAAATCCTTTGTCATCCTTTGAGTCAGGCACCGGCATCGTTACTGATCCTGGTGGCCCGGGTTCAGGGAGAAGCGGGGCCTCCTGTGGCCTGGCAGCGCTCAGCAGGGCGCAGCCGTCACTGCTCGTGCTGGTGAAGGTGTGCGTCTCTGGTGTGAGGAGATCACAAAGGAGTCCAGCCATGGCCGTCTGGAACCCCTGGCACGTCCCACGTAGCCAGTGTGGCTTCCCGGCCCGTGGAGGGCTCGTGGGAATGAGGGTGGTTCTCATCCAGCACGGCCGTGACAAGTGCGTGGTCCTTGTTGGCCACATTACTGCTGGGAATGAGATGGGGCTGGAAAAGGAGGGCCTGGCCGCAGCCCAGCTGTGCTGATGTTCATTTGATCTCTTCCGGAGCGAGGCGCTCCAAGCCGGGAGGCACCGACACACAACTGAACATCTGGGTGAGAAGAGCCGGTCCCCAGAGGCAGGGCATGCTGGACACCGTGGTGGGGTGGCCTTGCTGGCGAAGCACGTGATGCAGGCCCGGCCAGCGCTGGGATGGGTTGCGGGGAGTCTGGCAGTGGTGTGAAGTTGTCCCCGAGGCCACTGTTGGGGACAGGGAGGCAGTCCTGCCTGCTGTCTGCCCAGGCAGTGGCTGGCCTTGGGAGTGACAGGAAGGGACAGGTGTGGCAGGAGAGGTTGAGGGTCTAAAAGGTTGGAGGTGGAGTGAGGCGGGCCAGGGGGCCGAGAACCATCCCGCTCCTCATCCAGAAGAGCTCGGGAGGGGTGGAGGCGGTGTTTGCTGGGATGGGCCAAGAAAACCTCAGAACGTCTGCACAAGCAAGTCAGGATTCTCAGAGCCTGTTTTCTGTGCACCAGGTGGGATGGAGATGGGGGTGGGGTTTCCTCTGGGAGCAGAGAGTGTGGACAGAGGCCCCGCCCCGGGCAGGGCAGGGCTGCCGCTCACCGGTTTGCTGGGAGGGACAGGCGGGTGACATGGCATGGCGACCCATCCGTGTTGCCTTAGCAGGGCGCTTCCAGGCCAGGGAGGGGCAGGGCTGGAGGAGCAGGGGAGGCCCCGTGCACGGAACCCCTTCTTGGCTGTGAGCGAGGAGGCCGAAGCGATGGTGCCGGGGTTTGGCCGAGCTGGAGACGGACTCTGAGGCCTCTGAGGCCTTTCCCTGCACGGGCTCGTGCGTGGCTGGCACCCCACGCGTGCGTGGCTCCTGGTGTGGAGTGCTGCCTGCGGCGGCTGTTTCTGAGACACCTGTGAGGATCCCTTCCTTCCCCACAGAATAAAGAGAACACTGGCTGCCTTAGCAATGGCCCTGCCACACTTCGCAGAAGGCAGCTATTCACAGGGACAGCAGCTCATTAGGCCGCTGCACCGGGCTCGTCCATGCGGGCAGCCTGGCCCCTCACGGCTCTGCTGGCAGGTCAGCTCACTGGCCCGTGGCTGACGTGTGGGGAGAATTTCCACAGCTCCTCAGAGGATTCCTGACCGTGGTGGGCGGGGGATGCGCAGGCACCAGGGAGGGGTGACGAGGCAGGCCCAGGGGAATCCCGCCGAGTCAGGGCAGCGTGGCCCGTCCACGCCGCCTGTCCTCGCTCGCACTGCATGGCCGGTGCAGCAGCTGCGTGCACAGTGCTCGCCTCGGAGCGGCCAGCGGTGTGCAGAGCCCTCGGCTCCGGGAGGGACGATGGCCTCTAAGAGGGTGTTGGTGCTCAGAGGGTCCTGGCAATCTCTCTGGACTCCCAGGACTGGAGTGTGCGAGGGTGTGTCCGTGTGCACGCGTTTGTGCTTCCATCTGCCCCGTGAATGAACTCTTCCTGTCTCAGCCCATCAGGTGGCAGTGACTTGATGCCCTGTTTGATGGGGTTTTGCCAGTATTCGGGGGAATTCTGTATTCCCAGCATCCCGGGTTCCTCAGTTACCATGGCAACCATGAAACAGCACTTGTCTGCCGAGGTGTGGGGTAATTACAGCTTGGAGTCCCCGGGGGGGGGGCTGTGGAGGTGGCAGAGGGGACAGGAGGGTCACCCCAAAGGGAGGGGGAGCCTTCACCTTGAAGGCAAATGAGGAAGCGAAGCCACCAGCCGACGCGAGCGCGAGTCTCTCCCGCGCTGATGCCAAATGTCTGGTCTTGAAGAGCGGCACTCTTGGTGACCCAGGGTGGGACAGAGGAACACGCATCCTCCTGGTCTCCAGCCCCTCATGGCCCCTCTCCCCAAGTGAGGTGGCCAGCGCCCGGTGAGACTCCAGGGGCCTCTCCCGAGCCCCTCACGTGACCCCTGCCTCCCCGGTCTACAATCCCCCGAGGCACTAAGGCAAAATCAAAGCACCAAACTTGAATAAAATTGCCAAACTATAGATAAAAACATCATGGCATGTAAGCAGATGGGCGTTGGTGTCAGTGTGCATGTGAGTCTGCACGTGGTCTCTCTCCTCGGGTGGCACCTGCAGCCTGGGCCTGCATGGCCAGGCATGGCACCTCTGTGGGCAGCACCAGGGCCCCTCGGCCTCTGGTGGCCACTCCTGGGGGGTCTCTGGGGCTGTCCCAGGTCAGCGTAACGTGAGCTGCAGGGCGCAGGGGCGAGGGCCAGAACAGGCTGTCTTCCCAGCAGGGCCCAGCAGGTGGCGTCCCTTCACTCTGCCTGGCTGCCACCCTGCTTGCAACCTTCCTCAGGGGACCTGTGAAGGGACATTAGGCCTCGGGGAGGCAGCAGTGAAGACCAGACCCCAAGACTCAGGTCCTGTGGAGGGCGTGGCTCTGGGATTGATGTGTGATGGCGGGAATGACACTTTTCCATGCCTCGATTTCCATTTCCTCCCGTGCGGGAGGAATGCGGGTCATTAGTGCAGGTCAGAGCCTGGGGCCTTGGTGGGTGTGTGGAAGGTAACCGCCTTCCACTGTTTGTGGGAGGGGGCGGAGGGGAGGGGAGGGGGCCCCTCCGCCCTACCTGCCCTCCTGGAGCTGGCAGATGCTCCAGCACTGAGAATATAAAAAGCAAATGCAGGGGAGGCAGCTGGAGGGGCCCTGGGTTCCCCCTCCTGCCTCCTCCGTGGACGAGGAGGCGGGGCTCCGTGCCGTGTGGAGTCCCTCGGTGCCGAGCTGTGGTGCCGAGCCGAGGGCGGGCGCGGCGCTCAGGACGCGCTCTTCCCCGCAGCACATGCGGGAAGCTGCAGAACGGCGGCAGCAGCTGGAGCTGGAGCATGAGCAAGCCCTGGCGGTCCTCAGCGCCAAGCAGCGGGAAATCGAGCTCCTGCAGAAGGTGAGGGGGCGGCTGGCGGGCGGAGCACGCGTTCTGGGTGAGCCAGTGTGCCTTGGGTGGTGTGCAATTGTGCATGGCCCCTGCACACGCGTGTGCATGTATGACTGTGAGTGAGCCACGGACGTGGGTGTCTGTGAGTGCATGCACGTGGGGGTGGGGAGGAAGAAGGGCAGTGTGGAGGGTCGAGAGGGGCCGGGAGCCCCTGGCTGCCCTCCCAGGTCCCTGGGGCCACAGACCCGGCGCCAGCCCTTCTTCCTTCCCTCCTGGCTCAGAGGCTCCCAGGGGCCTTTGTGCGTCTCCTGGGCTGACTTGAAGCCCTGTCCTGTAATGTCCTCACTGGCCAGGGCCCTGCAGGGAATGCTGGGACCTCGTAAGGAAAGGCCCCTGTGACCGGTCAGGACTGGCTTGGCCCTGGAGAAAGGCAAGTCACCCCAGGCCACCAGCCTGGGCGCGGGTAGGCAAGGCAGGGACGGGCCAGGACTTCTCTTGGTACTGAGGTGAGCGGACATGGGTCAGATGCCCACAGAGGACCAGGTTTGAGAGGCTGCCACACTCTGCCTGCCTTCATGACGGTTGTAGCTGCTAGCCTGCGGCTCTTCACATGGTGGGTGGGTGTTGTTTTGTGCCAATCCCTGGGCTTGAACTCAGGGCCTCAGATAGCACTCTACCACTTGAGCCACAGCTCCACTTCCAGCTGGTTGGTAGTTAACAGGAAATAAAAGCCTCATGGACTTGCCTGCTCAGTCTAGCTTCGAACTGCTGTCCTCAGATCTCAGCCTGAGTAGCTAGGGTTACAGGCGTGAGCACTTTGTATGATTTTTTGTTTGTTTTTTTTTGCTACTCCTGGGGCTTAAACTCAGGACCTGGACGCTGTCCTTGAGCTTCTTTTGCTGGTGGCTGGCACTCTACCACTTGAGCCACAGCACCACTTCCAGCTTTTTCTGTGTATGTGGTACTGAGGAATCGAACCTGAGTCTTGGTGCATGCTGGGCGAGCCCTAGGCCAAACTCCCGGGCCATATGTTGTGTTTTAAAGTAAGTTAATGTGGTGGGCAACACTTCTGGTGGGTCCCATGAGCGCGAGGGAGAGAGGAAGTGGGGACCAAGAGACAAGAGGTAGAGGAGGGGAGCCGGTGTGTGGAGGCAGGGCTGTGGTCCAGGCAGCAGAGGACTGTGGGGGTGGGGGAGTTCACCCCGACTTCACCGTCCGCTTTGTCCATGGTTTAATGATGAGGTGACGGCCTGCAGACCTGAGGGTCACTGTCCTTGTCCCCTGTCCTCTTTCCTCCCTTCAGAGCAGAGAGGACCTGCCAGGGTGGCAGGGGCTCTAGGCTGGGTCACAGTGCTGTGGATCTGTAGTCACCGGTCCAGGGCTGGCCAGGAAGGCAGCAGGAGCCCCCTCTGCTCTGCCCGTGTGCCCTCCTCACCAGGTCTTCCGTCTGACCACGAGGAACGCGTCTGCCGCCCCGCCTGCCCCCCGCCTGCCTGGTGATAGGAATCTCCGCTTCCCCTGCCAGAGTTTATTAGCTGGAGGCAGCAGGCAGGCCGCTCTGACAGCGTCTCTCATCATTTACCAAGATCCCGCGTTAAGGACAGATTTCATTAGGCTGGTGTGGCTGGGGAGCGACAGGGCCTCGTCACTGTCACGACAGGCTGGCAGGAGCAGCAGTCCTCCCTCCCGTCGGCTCTAGGAGGCGTTCCGCTCTTTGTGGGCAGACACGTTACTCCCCCGCCTGGTCCAGGGACCTTCCGAGGGTCCTGAGGCCCCGTGGTCCTGGCATCTCTGCTCTCCTCAGCGCGGTCTTTCAGAGGCAGATAAGAAGTCTTCAGAAACACAAATATGGCCCAGTAAGGGCGACAGGTCCGGAGCCAGGCAGGAGTTAGTATCTGCGGCCAGCACCTCATTCGGCTTCCGGTATCTCTCCTGGGCATCATGCGATTTCCCCTCTTCCTTTGTCTCCGAGCTCCTCACGTTATTTTGAACATGCTGAGCTCAGGGAACGAGGACAGAGCAAGAGAACTCGGTGACGTGTCCAAGGGCTACGCTGGCGTGTTTTCTCTTAGTAGGGTCTTGCTTCTGGCCCGTGCACACACCTGCGCTGCGATTTGCCTGTGTCAGGTGTCAGTGTCCCCAGCCACGGTCTCAGTATCCGACCTGTGCTGTGCCTGATCCGGTGCCCGCTGGAGGATCCAGCAGCTCAGCTCAGCCATCCGGGGTGGGATGGGAGAAGCAGGTGGGACAATGAGAGGCTGGCACTGCTACATCGAAGAGAAAAGAAAGAGCTGGGCTCTGGTGACACACACCTGCAATCCTAGCTACCCGGTAACCTGAGGTCTGGAGAATGGCAGCGTGAGGCCTACCTGGGCAGAAACGTCCGTGAGACGCCATCTCCAATTAACCCGCCAAAAGCAGGACTGGAGGTGTGGCTCAAGTGGTAGAGTGCCTGCCTAGCCAGTACAAGGCCCTGAAGTCAAACCCCAGTACTGCTAGACACAAACCAAAGAGAGAGGCATAGGTGACTGGCACTGAGACCCGGCTGGGGGGCTCCAGGGTGGGGGGGCAGCCCACGAAGATGGAGGCCACCAGAGCCCAGGCCGTGGCAGTCAGACCCTGGGGCTCCTAGACTGGTGCTCCACCAGTTGGCGCACACACACAGCCTCTTTTTGTGTGGGCTGTCTCGGGCCAGAGTTCCAAGTCAGGGTCTCTGCTTGAGACCCCACGGTCCTCAACAGTCGCAGGTCTGGTTCACCTTTCTGTGGAGCTCATGTACCAGATGCCAATCCAGGGCCCAGCTCTGCCCTCTTCTCACTCACACTCAGAAAGGCTCCTGTGCCCTCACCCGTGCCCCAAAGGGGCAGCAGTCACCTCCACAGTGTGTGTCCTTCTGAAGAGCATGGCTGCGCTGTGGGCTGTCCCGGTCTGACGCTGAGTCCTTCTCACGGGCCCCTTGGCCTCGAGACGAGCATGGGCGCTCATGGGGGCTGTGTCTCCTCCCTGCCCCGGCCACAGGAGGACACGCAATCCCACATACTGGCTCTCAAGTGAGCCTTGCTTGAGTCGCTTCTGAGACATTGCAAGAATTTGGCCCTGCCAACGTTTATCTTGATTTTAGCAAGCTATTCTGATGGCCCAAATGGCCCAGCTTAGAAGTAGCATAAAAAGAGAAAAAAATACCCAGAAACCAAACTTCTGAGTTTCATCTGATGCCAGAAACAAAGTCTGTACTGGCAACGTGGCCTCTCCAGGCTGCCAGGCCTCTGTTGTGTTTAGTTCTGACAGTTGAAAGCTCTCAGATTCAGCCGTGTAGATGGCAGAATGATTTATATCGTCTCTATATGCTCCCTGGCTGTTCATCTTTTTTTTTCCCCTTCTTCCTATTTTGTTCTTTATTATTAGTGCTCGTGCTGTTTTTTCTTTGAAATGAACCATTTTAGGCATTCAGTGCTGAGCTGAATTCAAGAATGGTGTAATTACTGGTGGCCTGTTCTCTACCCCTGCTCTGAAACCCTCTTTGGAAATGCGTGAGAATGCAGGGTGTGTGAATGAACGACGGAAATGTGGAGAGCTGCGGCTGGCTTGCCGCTCGCCTCGCCAGAGCCAGGCGCTTCCCCGCTGGGCAGCGAGAAGGCAAAGCTGCAGAGATGATGTCCCTTGCTCGTCTGTAGGCTCGCCCAGCCCAGCACGAGTTATTCCCTGAGTCTTAAACGTGCGTGCTCCTTGTTAGTCCTTTCTGTTTTTCTCTTTGCGACAGGGTCTTGGTATAGGGCTCCGGCTGGCCTGGAACTCACCACCTTCCTGCCTCAGCCTTCCGGGGCAGGGATTATAGGTGTGCGCCACCCCTCCTGACTGAGTTCTCAGCACATTAAAGGATCCTTCCTGACTGGAAGCGTGGGGCAGGGGTGTGGCTCACGTGATAAAGGGCTGCATTCAGTTGCCTCTTGACACCCCAAAAACCACAACTCATGGGAACTCCCTCCACAGCTGGCTTAGAGCAGGGCACTCTCAGGTCAGGTGAAGGCCCCGGAATCCACCCTGACGAGTGCCCCATCCCCCTGGGTCCATCCCATCCGGTCCAGGCTGGTGTGGGCCTCGAGAGTGGGCGTGGGATGGGCCGATCATCAGAGAAGCCCACGCAAAGCGGGGCAGAAGCAGCTGCGGAGGGAGAGCACGCCACGCCCCGTATTGAGGCCATGTGGTTTGAAGCTAGAGCTGCCAGTTACGTGTCTGCACAAACTGCCCACTGGATTTGTTGTTGTTGTTCCTGGACATCATGAATTCTCAGGACAAGCATTAAAAACGAGATGTTGGAGCCGGTGGCTCTCGCTGTCATCCTAGCTACTCAGGAGGCTGAGATCTGAGGATCATGGTGCAAAAGCCAGCCCAGGCGACACAAAGCCGTGAGACTCTTATCTCCCATGAATCACTGGCAAATGGGAAGTGGGACTGTGGCTCAGGTGTAGGATGGTATCCTTGAGCTGAAGAGCTCAGGGACAGCACCCAGGCCAGAGTTCAAGCCCCATGACCCCCCCCCCCCAAATGCAATGTTGCCTGTCTTGGAGTTAGAGAACCTGAAGACCTGAGAGCTTACTGAAGAATCAAAACACATGCACACAGCCTGACCACCCAGACGCTCACACACTCACCCTTCTCTCTTCTGCCAACAGGCTCAGGTTGAGGCTAAGAAGGAGCACGAAGGTGCGGTGCAGCTGTTAGAGGTAAGAAGGGAGGCGCCACCTCTCCGGGGCAGGGGAGGCCGGGGCCCGCGCGGAGAGCCGAGAGCCCGACGCGCTCGCGCTGCCCCTCGGGGCCGTGATGACTTCCATCCTTACACACTGGGAAACAGAGGTAGAGGAGGGCGAGTCAGAGCTGGGAGGACAGGCCCCTCACATGGCGGGAGCACTCCCCAAGGAGAGGCGGGGGCCTTCGCGGGCTGTCCCCGCCTCTGCTAGACGGAGGGACATTTCTAAGGGCTGACGTGCATGCAGAGCCAGGGAGAGGGGAGCCCGGGAGTCAAAGCGCTCAGTGACCTGGAGCTGCTTCCTGGCGCCATGCCCAGGGCCCGGCCTTCAGCCCTGGCCCCCTCAGGGGCCGTGAGGCTGGGGCTCGGGGCTCACACCCCTGGTGGGGACACTTCTTGTCCCTGGGTCTTGGGTGTGGTCAGTCCCCTCGGGAGGTGAAGGCGGAGAGAGGCAGAGCTGGGGCAGGGGACATCCAGTCCTGACGACAGCAGAACAGACACCTGTCGAGGAGACCAATGCCAGCGCCGCCTGCCGTCTCCAGGCTTCCAGGCACCATGGATTGAGTGAGGCCCATTCACCTTGTCCTTTGTCCCCAGTGGACGCAGTGGAGACGGAGTGTGCCCTGCTCACATTGCTTTCACGTCTGCTCCTCCCACGGAGAGCGGCGTCATTACCACACTAGATACTACAGGTCATCGCTCAAGCACCCATTCAGTTCATGAATATAGGGGGGACGAGCAGATGCTCCACACAGCCACCCTCGCCCCGGGGAGCCCCCTCTCCTCACCCAGGGCAGCCCTGTGCCTCCCCTCCCCCCAGGTCCTTTCCCTGGCTTTCGAGCTGGCTGGGGCAGGGCTGGGGCGAGGGGGGCACACGCGTGGAGCTGAGCGAATGGTGGTAAAGCAGTGTGGCTTGGTTTGGAAAGGGGGGTGGGAAGGCAGCGTGGCTGTGCTGAGAACTGTCCTCTTTGTTCACAACTCTCTCTGTGGTCCTCTGGCTTGGCTCTCCGCCCAGAATGCGCTGGACAGCATGCAGGTATTCAGACGTGTACCCCGAGTGCTCTAGTGTGTGCAGTGCCCCCCCCAGGCAGCCGCGAGCCCTGGGCCGCCCCGTGGCCTCCCTCTCCCCTCTGGGCCTCCTGGCCTAGGTGGGGACCTGGGTTCTAATCCCGGAGCCCCGGGCAGGGTGCTGTTCCCTGGGACCGGGGCGGGCCTGGCGCTCACGGTGTGCTGTTGTCGGCCGATGTGGTCACGCTCAGGCTGGTCCTGTGAATTCAGGTGACCCCAAGGGGAACTCGGGACTGGTGTCTGTGGGGGGTCAACATGACAGGGGGTCACAGGAATCCACGGCGCCCCTGGGCCTTTGCCTCTCCTGTCAGTCCTGAGCGAGCCGCAAGCTCCCTCCATGGGAAGGGGGGGCCCTCGTGGTGGGGGACAAGCCAGGGCCCCTGACACCTGGGCTGGTAGTGGACTCAGAAAGGTTGGCTGGACGGGGGCCCGAGGCAGGAGGAGGGCGGCCGTCACCCGAGAGCCGTGGAAATGTGGCAGGGTGAGCCCCTGCCACAGGGCTATGAAGGGTGAGCAGTTCTCTGAAGAACTGATGCCCAGAACCTATGACCAGAGCCCAGCCCACCTCACCCGGGCGTTGACAAGCACATGGTGGTCACGGACAGAGCGCGCTCCTGTGCAGCCACCCCGCTCCGGAGGGCTGCACCCCCGCGGGTCGGCAGGCTGCCGTCTGTACACAGTATGGCCTGTCCTGGGGCCTCCCGTGCCCAGCTGACAGCGATCACTGTCGCTCGCTGCCCTGGGGATAGCGTGTCAGATCCCATAGCATTCCCGCCGGGCCTAACTTCTTGGCCAGTCAGAGGAGGAAGCGTCCACTCAAGACACTGGACAGACTCCACTGCAGGGGCCAGCAAAACCGAACAACAGAACAAGGCAGCCTGGCAGGCCCAGGAGCCAAAAGCTTCCGGACCCTTGACCAAGAAAAGCAGAAGAGGAAACAGAGCACCCACCAGGACAGCAGCCGGGAGAGCTCCCCAGAGACAGCTTCCCGCCTGGCCCCGCTGGCCCCCGCCTGGCCCCGCTGCCCTCCCCGCCTGGCCCCGCTGGCCCCCGCTGGCCTGGGTGTCACTGCACCATGCAGTGGCTCGGGTGGCACCTGTGAAACCACAGATGAGGTTGTGATCTTCCTCCAGATCTCACGGACTAAACCCTCAAGGCACGAAGATGGGAGCCATTTATACAAGGACAAATTGACTTAACAGGCCTGTGGGCAGAGCCAGCCTGGTAAAGTCGCCTCCAGGCACTGTCGTCTCTGCAGAGAAGACATATTTTAGGGAGGGGGACATCGTTGGGAGAAAGAAGGAGGGGGGCACTGGGGGGCTCGTGTACATGGCGTGCCCTTGGCTGGATCCTGGCATCTCGCCCTGGTGTGTGACTCTTCCAGTGCTGGTCCTGCAGCTGACGTTTGCTCTGTCTCTTCCTTGGTCACCGTCTCCTGGAGTGAGTGTCCCCTCAGACTCTCAAGACTGGCTTGGTTGGACTCGACGCTGCACACGGCTCTTGTTTAAGTGGGGAAGTAGCAGGCATGGCAAGTGGTTGGATATGCGCCTCAGTCTTTATAAATACCCGCATTCGCATTTGCACATCTCTGCTGTTTGTTCTGATTATAGAGCGTTTGCCTGACGATGTGCCATCTGTCACTGCCACGAATGGGCACGGGCACCCTGCCCACCCCCGCCACAGGTGGTGGCTTTCTGAGAGGTGGCGGCCAGTGCATGTGTCTACATGGCCATGTGTGTGCGCGCGTGCATGTGTGTGTGTGCATGTCACACATGCACACACGCGTGCCCGCGCGCATACACACACACACACACACGGGCCAGATCCCACCCTCCTGCTTGTCCCAAAGCTGGGACTTCATTCTGCTCTGTTTCCTGAAATTTGTGTAGCAATCTAAACATGCCAGCTGGGGAGCCGCCGTCCCCTCTGGGCCTCCTAGAAGAGGGTGCTCCTGCAGGGGCCAGGCAGGCGATGGAGGCCCCGCACCTTCCTTCTGAGAGCCACCCAGGGCCTGGACAGCCAGCTTCAGCCAGACCTGGTGATTCGCCTGCGTGACAAGGAGCAAGTCTCAGACTGTGTGTGGTGGAACTCGGGGACTGGAGGGGTGGGGAGGCTCAGCCATTGCTCTCAGCCCACAGCCAGGAAACACCACAAGCTGTGGAGAACGAACCCACAGAGGGCCCCTGCACCGCCCCTCGGCCCCACGCGGCCCCGGCTCGGCTGTGCTGTTTCTGTGAGAAGCTGCTGGGCTGGCCTCGGGCCTGACTCTTCCTAGTCAGACTCTGGACGTAGCACCATGTACGACGCAGACCCGGGCCGGTCGCAGGAGGTCAGCGATGACCCCGAGCGTCCTGGGCCAGGGCACTTGAGGGTGGCCGGTGCTCAGGCGTGGGAGCCAGGTGTGTCCTGAGCACTTGGGTTTCGTCAGGGAATGCTGGGAAACAAGCTCCCCGGCCATACCGCCTGCACGCCTTGACCGTCGCTGGAGCAGTGAGAGGGCCCCACAGGTCTAGCCTGGCATCTCCACCCTGTCCCCTGCCTGCCTGCGGCGAGGGCTCGGCGCTGTGCTCGGGCACAGACGCGGTCTGCAGAACGGTGACTTCCCTCTTCTGTGAAGGGACTGCACAGGGATGGCTCGTTTCCGGCCCTGCAGCTCCCCAGCCCGCCTGAAGAACCGGCGCAGGGCTCCAGGGCTGGCCGCCGCCCTCCCGTCTGCACCTGTTGGCGGTTGTGCCCAGCTAAGGTCCCTGCCCACCCCTGAGGGCTCCAGGTCTGTCTTCAGAGGGACCGGGGCCCCTGGGCTTGAGCGGTCTGATTTGAGGACCCCAGAGGGAGCGTCGTCTGCACGTGGATACCAAAGGCCCCCACGCCTGGCCCTGCTCCTTGTCCCTGAGGTTTGGCTCCGCACCTTTCTCAATTGAGGCAGCCTTCCTGGCTCAGCTCATTCAGCTTTTTAAAAGAATCCTGCGGATTTTTTTTTAATGAATTGAAATTAATTATAGACTTGGGACTTTGAAGGTTATTTTTAGAAGCCCATGATCTCAGGCATAAATAGCACTGCATTCTGGACGAAGTAGCTGAGGCGTCGACTGTCTGCGGTGGAGAAGAGGAAGACAAGACAGGAGGGGAGGGGAGGGGAAGGACCGAGGCCGTGCACCGCGGAACCCTGGATCAGGAGAGCAGCGCGGCCTGCGCCCCGCAGCCCACACACCTACAGGGAATCGAGCAACAATCGAGCGCCGACTGGATCCTGGCACTGGTGCCAACAAGACCTGGTGTGGATGTGTTTGCAGGAGAGCCAGACAGGGCTGTGAACGGCCATGGAGCGGGGACAGTCGCGAGGCAGGAGGGGAGCTGGCGTCGGGGCTGCCACCCTCTCCTCGCCGATTCAGCAAACGCTCATGGAGCACCGAGTGTGCACTGGGCGTGGAGGACACCTGCGGACCCTGAAGCTTAGTCGACAGAACAGACAAGCGGGCAGAGGTTGGGAGAAGCAAAGCCAGGCCAGGGGGCGTTGTGAGGAGGTGGGGGGTGGGTTCCCATGATACCTGTCCTCCAGCCACCTTCGCTGACTAGTGCCAGACCCTTGGCCCTGGAGGGGACAGGAGGGCCACCTCACAGTGCAACTGCAGCAAGGCAGGGGCCTGGCACAGCAGAGAGGTCTTCCAAGCTTGGCCCGTGCTGGGCGTAGCCACCCTGCCCAAGGAGGAGCTTGCTGGCCGGGCCCCTCCTACATGTTCCTTCCCCTGCTCCCTGGTGCCCTGTGGATGCAAATGGCAGCCACGTGGCTAGCCCAGCCCAGCCCGGCCCACTGCGGCTCCTGTATTGTCTGGAAGCGGCGTTCCTGCGGGGACCGCGATCCCAGGGCCCGTGCCGGTGAGAAAGCATTGCATGCTGGGTGAGCGACTGCGCGGTTCTGAGCCAGCGCAGTCCACAGCCTCGCACTCCAGATCTCACCCCGCCAAGGCACCGCGTGCCAACCGCAAAGTGCCGGGCTGCACGCGGAGCCCAGAAGGATCTGAAGGAAGCCGGCTGGGAGCCAGAGACGGCGGGAGCCCTTGGCATCGCAGCTCCTCCGCCATGCCCCACAGCCGGCCCAGGAACCCGAGCTCAAGGAGCAGCTCCCAGTCCTCCCTGTGCACACACCCAGCACACAAAACACGGCACACGTGTGTGTGCTGACAGGTGCACGCATGACACACCACACACACGCATGGACAGCCACACTCACCCAGCACACAAAACACGGGCACATACTGGCAGATAGACATGTGACACACAAGTGTACATAACACACACATGTGCAGGGCACATGACACCTGCATGGGTGTACTGTACACGTGTGTACATCCACACACCACCGCATGTGCATGTATGATGCATACTCACAAACATGCATAGACACACTGCTGCGCAAAATACACACAAGAATGACAATAGCACACACGTGCACAGACGTGCCCAGCACACGCAGGGCACACCACACACATGTACACCCCATTCACACAAGCATACATGTGCACACAGGTTCACGCCTCCCTCCCCTGCTGACTCCCACTGAACTCTGCTGTGTCTCTGCTGTGCAGGCCAAGGTTCGAGAGCTGGAAGAGAAATGCAGGACCCAGAGTGAGCAGTTCAACCTGCTCTCCCGGGAGCTGGACGGCTTCCGGCGGCACGCGGGCCGGATCCACCTGCGGGGCCCGGGCAAGCCCTTCCCCACGTTCATGAACGGGTTGGCGGCCTCGCTGGGGAAAGGTACATGCAGCCCTCCTCCTGTGCCCTGGGGGTGGTGGGACGGCGTCCGCCAGGCCCCGGGGCTGAGTGGTCACGCGGCTGGGTCTGGGCGCTGCGGCTCGGCTGCTGTTGCCAGTCGTGTCACCGTGTCCCCAGGCGTGAGTGGGTGCTCGCCATAGCCCGCTCCCCCGAGGGAGACCTGCCCTAGCGTCTGCGGTCACCCGGGGGCTTCCCGGCCGTCCCCGGCGGGGTGACCTTCTCTGCTGGACTTCTCCCCCTCCTCCCGCCCACACTGCGTGGCGCTGGGACGTGTCGGGAAGGTCAGGACGCGGAGCTGTGAGCAGCCGCTTGCCTTGGCTCAGCAGGCAGAGGGGACGGCACAGGCGGCAGTGCCCGGGCCAGACTCTGGTCCAGGCTCTAGATCATGACCGCGGAGTCCTGGCTTCGAGCCTCTGGGGAGGTCACTTTGTCCAGCACCAGCTGGTAGGCTCGGCAGAGGCTGCGGGCTGCAGGCCGATGACGGCGACGATGGTGATGATGATGATTTAAATTTAGAGAGGAGCAGTCTCCAGGGCCCCACGGGACACTGTGCTGTGACCGGTGACTATATTGGACTGTCCAGGGACGAGCTGGAGCTGCCCTGTGTCCACCCCACCCTCTTGTCGCCAGCTGGCAGTCCAAGATGCAGAATTGAGTCCGAAGTGAGTCTGGCCCGGCGGGGCACCTGATTGGATGGTGACAGATCACCTGACCTTCCTGCCCCAGGCCTCCCCCCTCCCCCACCTTCCCTCCCTCACAGCCATTCACTCCCAGGGTCCCATCTTTACTGTCCTACTATGTGCCAGTAGGTGAGGCCTCACTGTGGGCATGTAACGCCCTTGTCTGGTGGCGACGCATTGTATGCAATGCTTGCCTAGCATGCACGAAGACCCAGGTTCGATTCCTCGATGCCACATACATAGAAAAAGACAGAAGTGGTGCTGAGGCTCAAGTGGTAGAGCTCTACCTTTGAGAAAACCCAAGGACAGTGCTCAGACCCTGAGCTCAGGCCCAGGACTGGGGAAAAAAATAGAAAAAAAAAAGCGGCCGGTTGCAGGTCCTGAGAATAGAACCAGGCCTCCTGCTCTCGTGAGGGTGTGGGGAGGGTGTGGGGAGGGGACTTTCTCAATATTTGTGTCACACCGCACGGAGGAGAAGGAGCAGGGTGGAGCTAGAAGTCTGGGAGGTGGGCAGAAGCCGTGGTGGTGCCAGCGTTTGTCATCCCTCGGGAGATACTGGGTGGCTCCGAGGGGGGTGGGGGTGCGGCTGGCACCAGAAAGCCTGTCTGTCCTGTGCCAGACCTGTGGGGGCCACCTCTGGCTTCCCCCTGAATTCCTCACAAGCGTCACTCTGGGTGACAAGGGATGCCCAGGACAGTGCCCTGGCACAGGCCTGGGATGTGGGCTTCCCGTCTCCTGGGGGTTCTGAGATTGGGGTCCACTTTTCCCAAAGCCAGGTAAGACTGGGGGAGGATCCTCCAGGCACAGTCGGCAGACAGGCTTTGTTTCCAACAGATGGATAATGATCGGAACTCCAATACCTCAAAGCAGAGATTCTCCGGGAAAGTCCACCTCTGCATGGCCCGCTACAGGTAGGGCGCTCGTGAGGCGCTTGCGCCCCAGGGCAGAGGGCCGAGGGGGCTGCAAGGCTTCGCCCTGGAGCCTCTCAGGTCCTTCCTGCAGGGCCAGCAGGAAGGTGGCGCTGCAGCTGGGTGTAGACTAGCCAGCCAGCCCCTGGAGCCCTCCCCATGGAGGCCGCACCCCCTCCCTGTTCTGGAGGCCGGCAGTCTGCATCGAGATGTCCCGGGCTGGGTTCTGCATCGAGATGTCCCGGGCTGGGTTCTGCATCGAGATGTCCCGGGCTGGGTTTCTTGCCTCTCCCGGCCTCTGGGGGCCCAGGGCTTGGCTTGTGGCTGCTTCGCTCTGGGCTCTGTGTTCACATGGTTTCTCCCATGTGCATTTCTGTTTCCCAAGGATTTACACTCACACCAGTCCAGTTTGTCATGTCACTGGACGACATGGACAGAGATCTAGTCCCAAGGTTAGCTGCAGCCCCAGGAGAAGCCTGGCCTTGGACAGAATTTTCTAGACCTCTCACTGAACAAACAGGCTTCCCAGGACTCATCCCAAGGGGAAAGTGTGGGAACGTTGTGCAGACCCGGGGCCCAGAGCGTGCTGACCGGGGTGAGAGCGGAGGCATGGGCCAGCACAGGTAGATGGCGCCGTGGTGCAAGTTGGTGGGTGCGGTGGTGTGCCACGCCCGAGATGGCAGACCATTCCACGAGACGCAAGCCCAGTGTGCTGCGTGGCAAAGTGGAGACACGAGCAGTGTGTGCAGGGCGGCTGCTCAAGCACCGTCACCGAGACCCGTGGGTGGCAGGGCCCAGTTCTGCTGGAAGAGGGATGCGACCCAGGTGTCAGTCCAAACGCACCCTCGGGGCCCAGGCTTGGCGCGGGCAGCTCGCTGCAGTTTCCTCCCGCTGGGTGTGAGGGCCGGGAAGCCTGGAGGTCCGCTCAGAGGGCTCCCGGCCCTGGCTGTCCGGGTTGATGGTTTCTGGGGCGGTGTGTGATGCCAGTCACTCACGCGTGGTGTGTTACAGCAGCTGGCTGCCAAGGCTGGGCAAGGAGCCGAGCCCGTCTAGAGCCGATAATGAGAGCGCTGTGCTCTGTCTGCAGCTACAACCCCTTCGACGGACCCAATGAAAACCCGGAAGCCGAGCTCCCCCTCACGGCGGGAAAATACCTCTATGTTTATGGAGACATGGACGAAGACGGCTTCTACGAAGGTCTCTGTGGGTTTGTGGCTGCTGGGGGCAAGGCTGGCTGGTCTGTCCAGCTGACCAGTGTGTCTGGGCCCTGGGACACCTGGCAGGCCCCTGAGTCAAGCCCCCTGCCGCCCCTGCTCTGCCCCTCCCACTCCTCAGAGTTTGGGGGTGTCCCTCTGTGATAGTAAGACAGTACAGGGGTGTTGTTGAGCTCCAGGCGGGCCCTGGCACCTGGCGGGGGCCTCTGCAGGGCTCACGGGCTGAGGTACCAGCAGCCAGGTGTCCACCTTGGCCGAGGACCCTCTGCTGCTGTCCCTTGGCATCCAGGTGGGGGTGAGACGGAGCCCACCGAGGCTCAAGGTCCCTGCACAAAGCAGGGCAGTTCTTGCACAGAGCCCGCACAGCGTCCGCAGGCTGCAGTGCAGACTGGCCGAGGTCTCCCCGCTGTGCTGCGGTGATAGCGCCGCGCTGCTTTAGGAGTTCCAGCAAACACGGCGTCCTAACCGATGCAGGGTGACCGGCATGGACGTGGTCCTCACGCGGCCTTGTTCAAGCAGTGCAGTCAGGAAAGTCCATCCCTGGTCCCGACAGGTGGCCACTTTCCCGGTATCATTTTGCTTTTCTTTGTCACAGCCGAAACGTCAGATAAGGAAGCCTGGTGCTGAGGGCTCATTGTATTCCCGCTCTTTTCTCTGTCCAACCCCCAAGAAATCCCACCTGCGTCGCCGCTGTCAGGCCCTCACGACAGTGGCTCTGGGCCGCTGCGGGGCCGCCCTGCCGGTCTCTTGACTGTCGTGGCTCGGGCTCTGCCCTGGGTTCTGTCCCGTCGTCCTGTCATGTCGCCTGCCCTCTACCTTTTGGGCCACCATGTGTCCCGATGTCCACACTCACCTTTCCAGCTGTGAGTGTGAGTTGTCCACCCCGAGCTGCTCCTCTGCCCTGCACGGGGGCTGCCTGAGGCAGCCGCCGCCCCGCTGTGTCCGCCCCTGCTTCCCAGAGCCGAGGGGTGCAGGCTCGCCGCCCCACGACGGCCCGAACCCCGAACCCCCGAGGCGCCCGGGCAATGGGGCCGACACCTGCCTCTGCCCCGACAGGAGAGCTGCTGGACGGGCAGAGGGGACTGGTGCCTTCCAACTTTGTGGACTTCGTCCAGGACGACGCGTCGCGGCTGGCCGGCACGCTGGGAAGCGAGCAGGGCCAGAACGTCATCAACCATGGCGGCGTGGGCGAGCCGGGCGAGACCGTCCTCCACCTCCACTCCCCGCCCCTCGACGGCGGCGGCGGGGGGACGCCGGACGGGAGCGTGGACGACGTCGGAGAAGACACCGTGCCTTACCCCAGAAGAATCACCCTCATCAAGCAGCTGGCCAAGAGCGTCATCGTGGGCTGGGAGCCGCCGGCCGTGCCGCCGGGCTGGGGCACCGTGAGCAGCTACAGCGTCCTGGTGGACAGGGAGCCGCGCCTGAGCCTCAGCCTGGGCGGCCGAACCAAGGCCCTCATCGAGAAGCTGAACACGGCCGCCTGCACCTACCGCATCTCCGTGCAGTGCGTGACCAGCCGCGGCCGCTCGGACGAGCTGCAGTGCACGCTGCTGGTGGGCAAGGACGTGGCGGTCGCCCCCTCCCAGCTGCGCGTGGACAACATCACGCAGATCTCGGCCCGGCTCTCCTGGCTGCCCACCAACAGCAACTACAGCCACGTCATCTTCCTGGACGAGGAGGAGCTGGACGTCGTCCGGGCGGCCAGGTACAGGTACCAGCTCTTCAACCTCAGGCCCAACGCGGCCTACAAGGTAAGGGTGCTGGCCCAGCCCCACCAGATGCCCTGGCAGCTGCCCTTGGAGCAGAGGGAGAAGAAGGAGGCCTTCGTGGAGTTCTCCACGCTGCCCGCAGGTGAGCCCCGGGCGGGGAGGAAGCAGACTGGGTGAGACGCCTGTCACCCCGGCTGCTCCGGAGGGAGGCGTGGGAGGGTCCTGGCCTGGGGCTGGCCTGGGGGAAACTCGAGGCCCCACCCGGAAAGGAAGGAAGACACAGTGGTGGTGCGGGTCAAGTGGCCGTACCCCTCCTCCACATCGCTGAGTCCCCGGAAACGCCCCGCACGGCGTCATGGGGGCGGTGGGTGTGTCCCCAGCTCCCTTCCGCATGAGACTCACCTGTGCAGTAGAAGGGGAGGAGGAGGAGGAGGAGGAAGAGGAGGAGAGGAGGAGGAGGAAGAGAAGGAGGAGGAGGAGGAAGAGGAGGAGGAAGAAGGGGAGGAGGAGGAGGAGAAGGAGAAGGAGGAGGAGAAGGAGGAAGAGGAGGAGAAGGAGGAAGAGGAGGAGGAAGAGGAGGAGGAGGAAGAGGAAGAGAAGGAGGAAGAGGAGGAGGAAGAGAAGGAGGAGGAGGAGAAGGAGGAGGAAGAGAAGGAGAAGGAGGAGGAAGAGGAGGAGAAGGAGGAAGAGGAGGAGGAAGAAGGGGAGGAGGAGGAAGAGGAGGAGGAAGAGGAGGAGGAGAAGGAGGAAGAGGAGGAGGAGGAGGAGAAGGAGGAAGAGGAGGAGGAGGAGGAAGAGAAGGAGGAGGAAGAGGAGGAGAAGGAGGAGGAAGAGAAGGAGGAGAAGGAAGAGGAGGAGGAAGAAGGGGAGGAGGAAGAGAAGGAGAAGGAGGAGGAGAAGGGGGAAGAGGAGGAGGAAGAAGGGGAGGAGGAGGAAGAGGAGGAGGAAGAGGAGGAGGAGAAGGAGGAAGAGGAGGAGGAGGAGGAGAAGGAGGAAGAGGAGGAGGAAGAGAAGGAGGAGGAAGAGGAGGAGAAGGAGGAGGAAGAGAAGGAGGAGAAGGAGGAAGAGGAGGAGGAAGAAGGGGAGGAGGAAGAGAAGGAGAAGGAGGAGGAGAAGGAGGAAGAGGAGGAGGAGGAGGAGAAGGAGGAAGAGGAGGAGGAGGAGGAAGAGAAGGAGGAGGAAGAGGAGGAGAAGGAGGAGGAAGAGAAGGAGGAGAAGGAAGAGGAGGAGGAAGAAGGGGAGGAGGAAGAGAAGGAGAAGGAGGAGGAGAAGGGGGAAGAGGAGGAGGAAGAAGGGGAGGAGGAGGAAGAGGAGGAGGAAGAGGAGGAGGAGAAGGAGGAAGAGGAGGAGGAGGAGGAGAAGGAGGAAGAGGAGGAGGAAGAGAAGGAGGAGGAAGAGGAGGAGAAGGAGGAGGAAGAGAAGGAGGAGAAGGAGGAAGAGGAGGAGGAAGAAGGGGGGAGGAGGAAGAGAAGGAGAAGGAGGAGGAGAAGGGGGAAGAGGAGGA